>NC_141023.1:10875000-10892500 GCF_052040795.2 Danio rerio
CATCCGTTATTGGCATAGAGCGCACAAAACTTGCGCATGGAAAAAAACTTGCAATGCTTTTCTCACCACTTTTGGAGCTGGTAGCTACAGTTGAAGCAGTGCAGGAAGCCGGGGATGCAGAAACACTGGAAGATGCTTTCACAACAACACCGTGGCGCCGCTTCAAGTGAGATTTCAGATTAGTCGTACTGCCCACGTATTTTACAGATGTGCGGCACATTTTGCAAATTGCATCTGTCCTGTCATGTCGTCCATCCTTAAATCCATAATGTTGCCATACTTTAGATTTAAAACTCAGTGGGGAATAAAATGTTTGTTTTGCTTCTCGCGCTTTGAGGTCGCACCACTAGCTTCATCCGCACACCTGATACACTGAGTTGTAGTGTAAGTGTACACATCCGCAAATCCGTTGCTAAGGCTTACTTTATGTAGGTCGATTAAATTATGCGCCAAAAACAGGTTGACAACACTTGTTAATAAATAAAAAATACATTCTATATTAAAAATATAAGCTGTATCTTGGAAAAACCGATGCATCTCGCAAAAACCGATGCATCTCGATTTGCTTCCAAAATTTCATTCATCCTCTGCTGCTCAACCGATGCACTCGCATCGTGCACGCGCATGACCGCGTATCGATACATATCGGTTAATCTTCCCATCCCTATGTATAACACACTCCTCCTGTCTTAATGTACTAGACAATTTGTTAGAAACACTCGTATGCTTTACATGTTTTTTTATATAACTGCTCTTTTCTTTTATAGCACTCCATTTCCGCATCTGGTTTAAACACTATGAACAGCAGCTACGCTAGTTATTTTCTTTAATCTCTATTTATTCATCCTGAGGCCCCTAGAGATTACACAGTGCATTGATGCGATGCAAGACCTGTGAAGAAATGATACCATGGTCTCCATAATCCTGGACCAGGCCGTATCCTGAGCTGATGCTGTGGTGGTCATGGAGGACTTGAGACTGTATCTTGAAAGATTACAGTGACAGACGAGTCACCGCAGTGATCCTGTGGGTCAGCCTGATCACATGCCGGAAACCTACTCACTCCTGCAGCTTCTCCACGATGGACGTCCAGTGTTCTCCCGGCGCCTAGACTGCAGCTCTGCACGGGAAGGTTGGCCAGAGGATAAATGGTCATGCCCAACTGACTGGTTTCCCTCAAGGTTTTTTCCTTCATTTTCGCCAATTGGTGAGGTTGTTTTCCTTGCAACTGTTGCCTCTGGCTTGCATGGTTAGGGACTTGTGAAGCTGTGCATTGATGGATTTGCTCTCCAGTGTTTGGACTTTCAGCAGAGAAAATTAAACCACACTGAACTGAACTTCAACTGTGAAAACTGAACTGACACAGTTTACATCTACTAGAACTTCTGTGTTAAGCTGCTTTGACACAATCTACATTGTAAAAGCCTTAGAGAAATGAAGATGAATTGAATTTATTTGGCACCTTTTATGCCCAACATATGATTTAGGCCTAAGTCTCTCTGGTGTTTCCAGAAAGCTTCAGACTGAAATACACAGCAGATAATTTACCATAGCGCGTTTGTGTGTGTGAGTGTGTGTAAATGTAAATGAGCTATGCTCTGCTTCAGATTCAGAACAGAGCAGAATAATTCAACTTCTTCTGATCTTTGCTTTGAATAACTCGGTATCAGGATAAGCAATTTGACTGACAAATTGAATTCATTTACACTGCAAAACAAAAAAAGCGGTAACGCTTTCTTTTACAACCCGCAAAGTACCGCGTAAGTACAGTGAAATTACAGTGTACTTTTCTGTACGTACTGTGTAAGTATAATGAACGTATGTGTAGGTATGAGGGAACAAACCGTAATGCTTGGGTAAAAAGGGGGTAACAACCAGATGTTCATCACGAAAATTACCGCGTAAGTACAGTGAAATAACGGTGTACTTTTCTGTACCTATAGTGTAAGTATAAATAACGTTTACGTAAGTATAAGGGAACAAACTGTAATGCTCGGGTAATAAGGGGATAACAACCAGATATTTAGCATAAAAGGTACCGCGTAAGTACAGTGAAATAACGGTGTACTTTTCTTTAAATTGCAAATGAACAAACCATAATGTTTGCGTAATAGGGGAGTAACAATAAGATTTCCATCACGCAAAGAAGTATATTAAGTTTACGATGTACATTTCTTCAAGTATTGTATACATATAAAGAATTATGCAAGGATGGTGACAACCTATTGCTATCTGCAAATGTACTGTATATGCACCTGCGTGAGTACATTAGTACTCTTATTCAGTGCTTGGGTTTTATATGGGGTGTTTAATGAACAAAAGGTTTACAACCTGTGAAATTATGAACCCTTATTGTATACTGTATGTATTTTAAATCTGCAATTCAATATAAAATATATTTCCATACACTACTTACCTTATGTTTACTTGTCGATCTCACCAAAGCCATCAATGTCTCCATAACTCACTATCAACAAATAACTTTGCATGACATATCGTCAGGGTTCAATGCAGATTAAAACAGGCTCGCACCTTTACTGCTGTTGCACAGGGGGGCTAACTGTTGCATTTCAGTAAATGTATAGCTGATGCTTTATAGAAAAATCTAGTAATTTGGTCTTCAATCAATAAAAACTGCTGCTGTAGTTTACTCTGTTCTTAGTGTTCAAGTATACACTAGTATGTTAAAGTTCAGCTTCTTCCCTCTTTGTTCCCTGTAGTTAAAGGGTAAATACAGTATTTGTTCCCTCCTTGTTCCCTGTACTTACAGGGTAAATACCACATTTGAGGGTTGTAAATTAAAGTGAAGCTTTGTTCCTCCCTTGTTACCTCCTTGTTACCTGTACTTACAGGGTAAATACCACATTTGAGGGTTGTAAATTAAAGTGAAGCTTTGTTCCTCCCTTGTTACCTCCTTGTTACCTGTACTAACAGGGTAAATACCACATTTGAGGGTTGTAAATTAAAGTGAAGCTTTGTTCCTCCCTTGTTACCTCCTTGTTACCTGTACTTACAGGGTAAATACCACATTTGAGGGTTGTAAATTAAAGTGAAGCTTTGTTCCTCTCTTGTTACCTGTAGTTAAAGGGTAAATACAACATTTGTTCCCCCCTTGTTCCCTTTAGTTTACAATGTAAAATCTTGAAGGCAGTGAAATAAATATACAAACACACAATATATTTCTTCTTTACTTTGTAACCTTTATTTTAATAAATAAGCATTTTAAAAGACTTCATATTAATCAAACATTGTCTTGTCTATCATTGCCTATACTCATTCATTTTCTCTTCGGCTTTGTCCTTTTGTTAATCTGGGGTCGCCACAGTGGAATGAACCACCATCTTATCCAGCATATGTTTTACGCAGTGGATGCCCTTCCAGCTGCAACCCGTCACTGGGAAACATCCATACACACACACTCACACGCATTCACTACGGACAATTTAGTCTACCCAATTCACCTGTACCGCATGTCTTTGGACTGTGAGGGAAACCGGAGCACCCCTGAGGAAACCCACGCGAACGCAGGGAGAACTCCATGCAGAAACCTTCTTGATGTGAGGAAACAGCACTACCTACTGTGCCACCGTGTTGCCACCCAGCTGCAACCCATCACTGGGAAACATCCATACATACTCATTCACACACATACACTACAGACAATTTTACCTTACCCAATGTCACCACATATTTTTGGACTTGTGGGAGCACCCGGAGGAAACCCACGCTAACATGGGGAGAACATGCAAACTCCACACAGAAATGCCAACTGACCCAGCCGAGGCTCGAACCAGCGACCTTCTTGCTGTGAGGCGATTGTGCTACCCACTGCGCCTGCCTATACTCAAACAGCAAAATAACACATTATTTCCTTCCCCCTTTTTTTCTGGCATCTCTTGCTTGGCTTCCTCTTCTGCTCTTCTCAGCTTCCACGGAGGACTCTGATGGTGAGTGGCTGATGAAATCCCATGGGTCTTGCTGCTCTGCATTTATATAAAATATATGAACAGACAGAAAGGCTTTTAGTAAGCTATAGACATGTTTATTTTCCTGTTTAATGTGTGTGTAGTGGTTGTCCAACAATTTTACACTCTAAACATTTACAGATACCATACAGACACTATACATTACTATCAAACAAAAGTACTATGATCAGATCATATGGGAGATTGTGATCATTTATAGTGATAATAATTAAAGCGCAGAGGGGAAAAGGCTTAAATATATGTGCAGGCAGTATAGACTTTGAAGTAAAGATTATTTGCAGTTCAGTGTACATATTTAAATTCTGTGTCACTCATTAAATGGTAAGTAAATGTAACGTTTGGGTTAACTACCCCTAAGGTTAGTTTTTGATTAAAGTACATGTCTTAACCCATCATTAGTCCTAAATAAAGTGAAAGATAACATAATATGGTGTATGTACTGTTATGGACCCTTTTTACATTTCAGCACAGTGAATGGGAAAGTACAACACATTTTTTTACAATCTTCTTTGCTCAAATAAAATGAAAACTTTATGATGGTGTTGTCTCGACAATTAGAAAAATAAAAAATAGTGTGAAACTGATAACGCCAGCAAGAAGAGAGAATAACTTCTAATTTACTCATGACCATAGACACTGTTTGAAACACCTCGCACATGTAATCATATTATATAATGCATACGTAAACACAAATAAATGTTATTTTATAAAAAAATCATATAAAAAACTCAAGGATTTTAGATCCTGATGATCGTTAAACGCGTCATAACAGTGTTGTGAAAAGGGTGTAGTTGTTAAAAATAGGTACAAACATCAGATATAAACAAAAACCTAAACAAACACTTCTATGTACATAACGTCATAAAAATACTTGTTTTATTTACCTCGCGCTGCCGTCCTTGTACTGCCGTGAACAGGAAATTCTGGGAATGGAGGACCGAGAGTTGAATCGATTCGTCTTCAACAAACCGATCAGTGTGACATCAAAACATCGCGAGAACAACAGACAGCTCCGTGTGCATTTGAATCCATCTCGCGATATTGTATCACTTCAGGTACGCGCCTACTGATTCGTTGATTCAAACGAGTTGTGAATCAAGAAGCCTCTAAAGATCCGAATCAAACTGCAGCAGCACGCCACGAGGTTTTGCTCAGACTTTTGGGACGTTTGGAATTGCTCCGTCTTGTCACCATGTAACACATGTGAGTAAATCGTTGTCAGTAAATATGGCTATTGTTACGATTAGAAATTGTGCATTAACCAGATTATATTTATTTTGTTTCATTTGTTTTTAGCGTAACATTAACGTTAGTTCATGGCCGAATCTAAACGGCCAGCAGCGAATATTTACCAATGTTTACTGTCGTTTACTTTGCACATCTTAGAAATGTTGCCAAAGTTCCTCTGGATTTAGTTTCTTCATGTCATTCCAGAAAGACTGGATGATGAGCAGGTCAGATCTCTGTGGCTGTTGTCATACTGACTGTGCAGACGATTTTCTCCCTTTATACGTTAATTACTGCAAAGTTAATGACAAAATTAATGTTTGGAAATGTAAATTGATATATTCTGTAGCATGCCAGTTTGATATATCAATGCCCCACCCCACCCAATTACTATTAACGTTTGCCTAGGACTTTAGCACAGTAGCCTACTATTTAAGCCTTTTCCCCTCTGCGCTTTAATTATTATCACTATAAATGATCACAATCTCCCATATGATCTGATGATAGTACTTTTGTTTGATAGTAATGTATAGTGTCTGTATGGTATCTGTAAATGTTTAGTGTGTGAAATTGTTGGACAACCACTACACACACATTAAACAGGAAAATAAACATGTCTATAGCTTACTAAAAGCCTTTATGTCTGTTCATATATTTTATATAAATGCAGAGCAGCAAGACCCGTGGGATTTCATCAGCCACTCACCATCAGAGTCCTCAGTGGAAGCTGAGAAGAGCAGAAGAGGAAGCCAAGCAAGAGATGCCAGAAAAAAAGGGGGAAGGAAATAATGTGTTATTTTGCTGTCTGAGTATAGGCAGGCGCAGTGGGTAGCACAATCGCCTCACAGCAAGAAGGTCGCTGGTTCGAGCCTCGGCTGGGTCAGTTGGCATTTCTGTGTGGAGTTTGCATGTTCTCCCCATGTTAGCGTGGGTTTCCTCCGGGTGCTCCCACAAGTCCAAAAATATGTGGTGACATTGGGTAAGGTAAAATTGTCCGTAGTGTATGTGTGTGAATGAGTATGTATGGATGTTTCCCAGTGATGGGTTGCAGCTGGGTGGCAACACGGTGGCACAGTAGGTAGTGCTGTTTCCTCACATCAAGAAGGTTTCTGCATGGAGTTCTCCCTGCGTTCGCGTGGGTTTCCTCCGGGTGCTCCGGTTTCCCTCACAGTCCAAAGACATGCGGTACAGGTGAATTGGGTAGACTAAATTGTCCGTAGTGAATGCGTGTGAGTGGGTGTGTATGGATGTTTCCCAGAGATGGGTTGCAGCTGGAAGGGCATCCACTGCGTAAAACATATGCTGGATAAGATGGTGGTTCATTCCACTGTGGCGACCCCAGATTAACAAAAGGACAAAGCCGAAGAGAAAATGAATGAGTATAGGCAATGATAGACAAGACAATGTTTGATTAATATGAAGTCTTTTAAAATGCTTATTTATTAAAATAAAGGTTACAAAGTAAAGAAGAAATATATTGTGTGTTTGTATATTTATTTCACTGCCTTTAAGATTTTACATTGTAAACTAAAGGGAACAAGGGGGGAACAAATGTTGTATTTACCCTTTAACTACAGGTAACAAGAGAGGAACAAAGCTTCACTTTAATTTACAACCCTCAAATGTGGTATTTACCCTGTAAGTACAGGTAACAAGGAGGTAACAAGGGAGGAACAAAGCTTCACTTTAATTTACAACCCTCAAATGTGGTATTTACCCTGTAAGTACAGGTAACAAGGAGGTAACAAGGGAGGAACAAAGCTTCACTTTAATTTACAACCCTCAAATGTGGTATTTACCCTGTAAGTACAGGGAACAAGGAGGGAACAAATACTGTATTTACCCTTTAACTACAGGGAACAAAGAGGGAAGAAGCTGAACTTTAACATACTAGTGTATACTTGAACACTAAGAACAGAGTAAACTACAGCAGCAGTTTTTATTGATTGAAGACCAAATTACTAGATTTTTCTATAAAGCATCAGCTATACATTTACTGAAATGCAACAGTTAGCCCCCCTGTGCAACAGCAGTAAAGGTGCGAGCCTGTTTTAATCTGCATTGAACCCTGACGGTATGTCATGCAAAGTTATTTGTTGATAGTGAGTTATGGAGACATTGATGGCTTTGGTGAGATCGACGAGTAAACATAAGGTAAGTAGTGTATGGAAATATATTTTATATTGAATTGCAGATTTAAAATACATACAGTATACAATAAGGGTTCATAATTTCACAGGCTGTAAACCTTTTGTTCATTAAACACCCCATATAAAACCCAAGCACTGAATAAGAGTACTAATGTACTCACGCAGGTGCATATACAGTACATTTGCAGATAGCAATAGGTTGTCACCATCCTTGCATAATTCTTTATATGTATACAATACTTGAAGAAATGTACATCGTAAACTTAATATACTTCTTTGCGTGATGGATATCTTATTGTTACTCCCCTTTTACGCAAACATAATGGTTTGTTCATTTGCAATTTAAAGAAAAGTACACCGTTATTTCACTGTACTTACGCGGTACCTTTTATGCTAAATATCTGGTTGTTATCCCCTTATTACCCGAGCATTACAGTTTGTTCCCTTATACTTACGTAAACGTTATTTATACTTACACTATAGGTACAGAAAAGTACACCGTTATTTCACTGTACTTACGCGGTCATTTTCGTGATGAACATCTGGTTGTTACCCCCTTTTTACCCAAGCATTACGGTTTGTTCCCTCATACCTACACATACGTTCATTATACTTACACAGTACGTACAGAAAAGTACACTGTAATTTCACTGTACTTACGCGGTACTTTGCGGGTTGTAAAAGAAAGCGTTACCAAAAAAGCTTTAATGACTGCAATAAAATAGAGTGTGTTATCTTTCAAAGCTACACAGAGTGCTGACATATAATTGGGTAAACTGGCAGTGGGCTGGTAATAGATACCAAAACAAAGACAGAAGCTCCGAAATTGCATACCTCCATCCTATGTAGTGATATATATTCGAAAAGCAGTATTTGAGAAGTTCCCGGATGACCTACTACTTTTGGCAAGATTCTGAAGTGCGCGTCAGATGGATGCTAAGCTATCCCATTATGCACCGCGAGAGAATTCATTAATGGGAGTGAAGCTACGCAACTGACACGGGTAGGTCACGCAATGATACGTCTGAGCTCCATTCATGTTACTGACATTCATACTGTATTGAATGCACTCTTCTAATGGCCAAGTAGTACATTTAAATAATTTCAAATTCAGTACCTACCGAGTAGTCGGTGATTTCGGACACAGCCAGACATTCTGATATGGAACGCACAATTTTAAAGAAGAATAATTGTTTACTTAGCAAGTTTCCTAAATATCTGCAAACAATATGGCATGTTTCTGCTTTAGAAGAGTCAAAAACATGCAAACAGCAACTTTAACACATTAATACAGTTGAAGTCAAAAATATTAGCCCTCCAAATAATGTTTACCAGAGCAAGGAATTCAGGAATCCCAGGACTCTTACACAATTAATCAAGACTCGTTTTATTCATCTTCAATGCCTCCTCCTTCATCTTACCCCAGACATGCTCAATAATGTTCATCTCTGCTGACTGGGCTGGCCAATCCTGAAGCATCTTGATCTTCCTTGCTTTCAGGAACTTTGCTGTGGAGGCTGAAGTATGAGAAGGAGCGCTATCCTGCTGAAGAGTTTGCCCTCTCCTGTGGTTTGTAATGTAATCGGGCAGCACAAATGTCTTGATACATCAGGCTGTTGATGTTGTCATCGGCTCTGCAGATCTCTCGCACGCCCCATACTGAATGTAACCCCAAACCCTGATTTTTTCTTCACCAAACTTGACTGATTTGTGTTAGAATCTTGGGTCCATGTGGGTTCCAATAGGTCTTCTGCAGTATTTGTGATGATTGGGATGCAGTTCAACAGATGATTAATCGGAAAATATATATAATTTAATCAAGGTATTATTTGTTGCTCTTACAACTGGGATCGATGAAAAGGCTTTTGTCAAGTACTGTACATCAGTTGAAATACCATATATTATATGTGTTTCTGCAGGAGTAACTGAAGCACAAGTTGTAAACGCTCCACCCAATAGTAGAAAGGGGGCATGGAAAAGCAGTTCATTCGCATTTAAAGAGACTCAAACAAACTGTTTTTAATTCCTCCAGTTGCAAACAATTAACAAGATACTAGCCTCTTTCACACAGTGATACCGGTAAATATTTGGAAAATTTCCGAAACAACTTTACCGGTAAATTAAAAAAAGTGCTGTTCACACAGGCAAGGACGTTACGGATTTTTTCCGGAAAAAATCATCCATTCCAAAATACCGGTAATTCTGACATCATTAACCAGAAATGACCTCTAAACGGCTGCGCTTGTGTTTGTAAACATTTGACTACATTACAAACTCTGTGGATGGATCAGTATTGTGGACAACTTCGATAAAAACATATAGAGAAACATTTTCGCATGTCGAGATGTACATGATATGTGTGTGTGTTGGCGCTCAGAGACTGTTTATGGGCACACGCAAAGCTTGAAGGTAAACAAACAACGGCTTATCATAAGCGTCTTATCGATAATTAATAACACAGTTGGCATTAACATATAAACGTTATCTGACTAATTTCTAGTAGCTAAATGTGTCTGGAAAAATATTCAAAGGCTTTTATTCTCATAAACCGCGCGGATGTAAATGCCTCTGACTGTTCTGATTGGCTAAAGCAGACGTCTCACGTCAGCACGTTCTAAACGTGCACGCGCTTGTTCCGGCAATCTTCCCTTAGCGTTCACACAGCACAGCATTCCGGCAAATTACCAGTAATGTTACAACTTCTCTTTCCGGAAAATAGCCAGAACGAATTTACCGGTATTTTCAAAAAGAGCCTGTTCACACACACACACCTCTCCGGAAAATTGCCGGATTGTATGTGTGAAAGGGGCTACAGTAATACACACTATGTGCCATATTTTGCCCATTACACATTGCACAAACACCTGAAACTCATAAGCCATCTTGCATAATAAGACTCCCTTCAAAATAATAAATGCAAACAGTGAGCTTGGTTGCCTGTTTTTTTCCAAGTCCAGCACACACAAACAACATAACCTCAGCATAACCTACAGACCGACGCATTTTCAAAGCAAATCCATCATCCTCTCGGATCCGAGCAACAACACCCACCTCAGTTCCTTCAGCGGTGATGGAGAGCCAGATATCAGTGTCTTCGGAGAGCCGCGAGCCGAAGGACGGTGGAAATAAATGATAGTGCGAGGGGTCAAACGCGTGGGCTTCCCACAGGCTAGAGCCGACCCGCTGCTGTAATGGCTTTGCTGTGATTTACTCCATTCATTCCAGTGAGGCGCTGTCACCTTCTCGCTAAACATTAAAAAAGGCACACGCTCAGGACACATCTGTCATTATCGGGACTGTGACCTGATCAATCCAGTGGACTTACTGAAGCCTGTTACTCTCTTCCAGGATATTCAGTATATGATCCTATACATTTGTCTCACATTGCATCCAAGCAAAATAATTACGATTGAATCCCATAATACTTTCTTAAATCTCATTATTTTCATTGAAACACCACGAGGAACGTAAAACAGCAGCGTTATTTGAGAGGACTAACACAACACAATGAAAAAACTCCCATTAAAACTGTATCACCAGGCAGTGATTCTGACCTGAAGGTTTACAACGGCAGTACTACACACCTGAGCCCGACCAACATCCACACAATGCTATTAAAATCACAGAGTCTGACCTCTGATCTGCGGACACAGACAACCCAGGTTGTTTATATAGCAGTGAATTCAGGCTCCAGGTGTCTCTCATCAGATCTGATGTTCTCGGGTTTCTATGAGTGCTTACGGCCTTTCAAAACACTGCGCTCAAACACACCTGCTCACTGTCTGCAATCCACCCTTATGAGTCAGCATCTCCTCTCTGATGACGCTCGTACTTGAGTGAGGGTGGGGCTTGAGCTGTCAATCACATTAGATCGACCAATAGCAAACCACAATCATGCAATCAACTGGACAAGTTGCATCAACACTTGCGAACCTGGACCACAAAAACAAGTCTTAAGTTGCGCAAGTACATTTTTGGCAATAGTAAAAAGTTAGATCATTATAATATTAAGTAAAGACCATGTTCCAGGAAAACATTTTGTATATTTCCTACCATAAATAAGTCAAATGTACACTTTTAATTAGTAAAATGCATTGTTAAGAACTTAATTAGGACACTATAAAGGAGATTTTGCAATATTTGTATTATTTTTTTAACCCCTCCCAGCTAGCAAAATTCATGTGGCTCAAATCCGGCCAATATATCACCTGAAATGATGGCACTTGGCGGTCCGCTCCTGTTTGTTCTGGGCCACAATTAAGCCATAGCAATATCACATATCAGCCAGAATTTAACCAAATGAACCAGAAATTACCCTATTCTGGGCCACAGTTTGCTTTTATCCTGCCCCAGATCCGGCCCACACCATCTAAACCACATACTGAATGGAATGATGGCTCTAGGGCGGTCCGCTCCTGTTTGTCAGATCTGGGCCACAAATAAGCCAAAGCAATACCACGTATTAGCCAGAATTCAACCAAATGAACCAGAGCTGACCTTATTCTGGGCCAAAATTTGCTTTAAATCTAGATCTGGCGTATCACTTCTAATAATGGATTAAACATTGGTAAACATCAGTGAATTACACTTATTTAATCACAGGTTGTGCCTCACTTCATTTTGTTTGCTGTAATAAATAATCTTTTCAAGCAAAGTTCTTAAAATTTATAGTAACACTTTTCTCCATGATAGTGACTTTAGTCTATGTGGTCCACATATGTTTTAAGATAACTGGGCCACATGTGCCATATCTCCTCTAGGGCGCTTTAGGCTCACAGCCACATTAGCCAGAGCTAACTGTGCCAAATATTTGCAAAATGTGGCCCACATTTGTTTTAGGATAACTGGGCCCCATTTGCCATATCTTCTCTGGGCCACTATTGGCTCAAATCCACATAAGCCATAGCTTACTGTGCTGAATATTCACCAAAAGTGGCCCACATATGTTTTAGGATAACTGGGCCTCATGTGCCATATCTTCTCTGGGCCACTATAGGCTCACAGTCACATTAGCCAGAACTAACTGTGCCAAATATTTGCAAAATGTGGCCCACATTTGTTTTAGGATAACTGGGCCCCATTTTCCATATCTTCTCTGGGCCATTATAGGCTCAAATCCACATAAGCCATAGCGTACTGTGCTGAATATTCGCCAAAAGTACCCCACATGTTTTAATATAACTGGGCCACATTTTCCATATCTTCTCTGGGCCACTAAAGGCTAACAGCTTCATTAGCCAGAGTTTACTGTGCCGAAAATTCACCAAAAGTGGCCCACATTTGTTTTAAATTAACTAGGCCACATTTGCCATATTTTCTCTGGGCCACATTAGGCTCACAGCCACATTAGCCAGAGCTAACTGTTCCAAATATTTGCCAAATGTGGCCCACATTTGTTTTAGGATAACTGGGCCCCATTTGCCATATCTTCTTTGGGCCACTATAGGCTCAAATCCACGTACGCCATAGCTTTCTTTGCTGAATATTCACCAAAAGTGGCCCACATATGTTTTAAGATAACTGGGCCACATTTTCCACATCTTCTCTGGGCCACTATAGGGTAAC
Source organism: Danio rerio (assembly GCF_052040795.2). NCBI lineage: Eukaryota > Metazoa > Chordata > Actinopteri > Cypriniformes > Danionidae > Danio > Danio rerio. Next base: position 10,887,929 of record NC_141023.1, read on the forward strand.
AGCTTCATTAGCCAGAGTTTACTGTGCCGAAAATCCACCAAAAGTGGCCCACATGCGTTTTAAAATAACTGGGCCACATTTGCCATATTTTCTCTGGGCCACTTTAGGCTCACAGCCACAATAGCCAGAGCTTACCATGCCAAATATTTGCCAAAAGTGGCCCAGATACGTCTTAGGATAACTGGGCCACATTTGCACTTACATGTGTGAGTCACTTTAGGTTTAGACTCAGATTATCCTTAAATGACTATGCCACATTTTTGCCAACTGTCGCCCACATTTGTCCTCAGTCATTTGGGCCAAATTTAGCATTTCCCATATGGGTCACATTAGGCTCACTTTCAGATTACATTTTGTCTTAAATGGTCCATATATGAATTTGAATCTTTGGCCCGGCTTTGCCATTGTACATGTGGGCCACTTCAGGCTCACATTCATTTTGTCTGGGCCGAAGGAAGACCACCAGTGCCGCATAACTGCCTAAAGTGGCCCACATTCATATGCTATTTGGGTCAGATTCTAGATTTTCAAACCGTTTTTCTCGGACAAATATTCAATTCAGGTTTATTTGTATAGTGTTTTGTATAGTTTATTTGTCACATGTGCATCTCACGACCACGTGCGCTCTACGTACAATAAAAATATGATTGATATTTATGATTAAACACTTTAGTGACTTCACAAATCTCAAATGTACCCAATTGTGGTCTTAATCCCGGCTCAACTTCCTTCAATATCTAGGTTTCCATCCAAAGATGCAAATTAAATTTATGCGCATAACTGGAATATCGCATAAAAAGACGTGCAGAAAAAGCAGCGCTTCCATCCAGTGAGTCAAAGAGAACAAAATCGCCTCTTCCTGATTACCTGGCGTCAAATATCAACAGTAAAAACATCATTTGCTGTGGTAGGAGAAGGTTATTAATTCTGGAGGTCATTAATAATGTAATAACACTAATACTAAATTGGTTAAAGTGTTTTAGAATCCCCAAAGCAACATTTTAGATGTTTTACCATGTGCTCAGCCTGCTGGTTTGCCCATTTACACTCACATTTTAAATCTGCATACCGGAATTTATTTGGTAAAAGCAGTGGTCCCCAACCACCGGGCCGCAGACCGGTAGCGGTCCGTGGAACAATTGGTACCGGGCCACATAAGAAAACATAATTTATTTCAGAAGAAAATATTCCCCCCGCGACCTGGTTTCTTCCACTCACCCCCGCCATCTCACGTGAAATGGACTATGCCAAAATCCACCACGGAGCGGGAAGAACGATCGCTAGATTATTGCTCACTGCTGGTTGTTGATAGTTTAAAGTTATAAAACACGTATTATACAGTCCAAATCAGCAGAGCATTTAAGGATTGTGCATATATGTGTGCGTGCATCGCTAAGCAAGTACCCGAAATCATTGCAATATGTATCTATATGGAGTTTCACATAATCATACTCATTAGGGCTGTAACATGCCAATGCATACATTTAATTTGGCTATACGGTTGTATTATTGTTAATATGTTCGTCAGTTGAGATGTTTGGCACAGATGTTATGTATTTGATGCATATAAACCTTGACTAAAACATAATCAGACCGCGATAGTGCAACTAGCGCATGCGCACTGCGTTGTTCATGATTAACCTGGATGCACGAGAGCAGCAGCTGTGTTCATGTGAAGACCTCAAGCTGTGTTCACGTGAAGACCTCTCTACAAGAAAAAATATTATCAGACACACTGAGAAAAATTCCTTGCTCTGTTAAACATCAAATGGGAAATATTTGGAAATAAATAATAATAATAATTTTGACTTCAACTGTATATGAGTAAAACATCAGACCCAGACAAATCTTGATGACCAAAAAGTCAGAATCCATCACGAAAGTTGCATTTATAATGTACACCACAACTGAGTTGGGCAGCGAACAGCGGTGCGCTGAACTGACCACTGTCTTGGTCTTGTGGCCGTGAGCAAATCCCATTCTGAGGTAAACATTAGTCTATATTCATTCATTCATTAGTATGTCAATATTAATCTGTATCCAGGGCTCGCCGTTAACACTTTTTCTGAGATGAGTGGAGAAAATGGCTGATTAAAACGTCAGTAGCTGCAGATGATTTATTGTATTACATTAAATGTTAACGGCGACTGATAATTGATTACGTTATCAGTCAATGCACACAGTCTGTATGTGTGAGAGACTCGTGGAGAATCTGAAACAGCACACACATTTGACTGTATCCAAAAAACACCCCTATACTCTAACTTTTTAAAATTAAACAGCGACAAAACTGAAGCCCTTCTCATCGGCACTAAAAGTGTTTTGGATAAAGCTGATAATTTCACTATAGACATTGATAACAGTACAATTTTTCCCTCCATGCAGCTAAAGAGTTTGGGTGTCATCTTGGATAGCACACTCTCATTTGAAGGTCACATTAATAATATTACACGTACTGCATATTTCCACCTGCGTAATATCACTCGTCTCCGCCCTTCTCTCACAACTAATGACACAGCCATTCTTATCCACGCATTAGTTACTTCATGTCTTGACTACTGTAATCCACTTCTTTCTGGACTTCCTTCCAAACTTCTCCATAAACTCCAACTGGTTCAGAACCATGCATCTCGTGTCATCTCTAGGACCCCATCTCACGAGCATGTCACACCACTCCTCTATCAGCTTCATTGGCTTCCAGTAAAGTATCGAATTGATTTTAAAATATTACTTCTAACTTTCAAGGCACTTCATAATCTCGCTCCTCAATATCTCACTGAACTTTTCCATATCTACACCCCTTTTCGTACCCTTAGGTCAGCTAACAACTTCACTCTGGCACCACCTCGCACTCGACTGAGCAGAATGGGAGACAGATCTTTTAGCTCTATGGCTCCTAGGCTATGGAACTCACTTCCAGTAGATCTTAGGAGCAGTGATAGTCTTTACAATTTTTAATCACGTCTAAAGACCCATCTTTTTAAGCAGGCTTTTACTTAACAATTTTTTTTATCATGTTTTTATTATGTTCTTTTATATTTGCCATTGCGTTTTAACTTGTCTGGTCAATGATTGTTTTTAGTAATGTTTAAGTTGTTTAGCATGTCTGCTGATGCTTACTGTAAGGCGACCTTGGGTGTCCAGAAAGGCGCCATTTATAAATAAAATGAATTATTATTATTATTATTATTATTACTCTTTAAATATTGCACTACTTAAGGCAGCAGCCATTTCTAGTGATAGGGTGGGGTTTAGAAAGACTGAATTCTTGAATAAACCATTTCAGGCAACATCTAAACTAATCTGGATACATTTGAAAGTGGTGTTTTCGACTAAAAACGCCACACTATCGTTTTCAATTCTTTCCCTTAACCACAGTACTGCGCATGTGTACAGACCTTAAACGCTTAACCTGCATCATATCCGCCTGCAGTTTATTTACTTTCCATCTCTTTGAAACGTCACAGCAAAATGATGCTTCTGACAGCTCCCAGTAAACATTCAGTGTCCTTTGAAAAGTGACAATATAAAGGATGTACAAACTGACATTATTCTGTGATAAATCTGTCAAAACGTACTGCGTTTAAACATGTCAGCTGTTAGCATGTTAGCATTAGGGCTGCATGAGATTGGAAAAATCTAACATTGCGATATATTTTGGTTCTGCGATATATAACGTGATATGAATACAATTTCACTAAATGGGTTGAATAACCATTTGGAGAGAATTTATTAGTTTAGATTGACAGATTTAAGGGTGATTCTGTAGGGGAGTGCCAAAAATATAATAAACAATCTACAAGCTTTGATAAATTCGATAAAGGAAAAGATCAAATTTAAAAACGTCGAAATACGCCACACTATCTTTTTCAATTCTTTCCATTAACCTCACGACAATGACAAAATGCTTTTGTTTAGTACTGGCCATGTGAAGTAAGATGCTTTTACCTGCATCATATCTGCCTGCCGTTTATTTACTTTCCATCTCTTTGAAACGTTATGGCAAAATGTCGCTTCAGCCACCAATCAACAGCTCCCAGTAAACATTCAGTGTGCTTTGAAGAGAGGCAATACGAATATAAAGAGCATATAAAAACTGACATTAATCTTCGATAAATCTGCCAGAATGGACAGCATCCAAAACACGTTAGCTGTTAGCATGTTAGCATTAGAGCTGCATGATATTGGAAAAATCTAACATTGGGATATTTTTTGATTCTGTAATATATAGTGCGATATCAATACAATTTCGCTAGATGGGTTGATTAACCATTTGGAAAGAATTTATAGCATCCAAAACATGTTAGCTGTTAGCATATTAGCATTAGGGTTGCATGATATTAGAAAAATCTAACATTGGGATATTTATTGATTCTGTGATATATATTGCGATATCAATACAATTTGGCTAGATGGGTTGAATAACTATTTGGAAAGAATTTATAGCATCCAAAACATGTTAGCTGTTAGCATGTTAGCATTAGAGCTGCATGATATTGGAAAAATCTAACATTGGGATATTTTTTGATTCTGTGATATATATCAATACAATTTCGCTAGATGGGTTGAATA
>NC_141023.1:10897500-10977500 GCF_052040795.2 Danio rerio
ATATCTCTCGCGAGTACCGTTTGCGCCAGAGCTGTTCTCGCATAAATCCACCAGAGGCCGCTGTTCAACGAACGTCTGTCTGACTGACTGGGTGGTCGGCCAATCGGCTGACCCACCCTCCTCTTTCCCTAACCCCAACCAATTTTACAGATTGACCCGCCCGCCAGCTTCCATAAACATAGAAAAAGAAAAGCCCTCGTCTGGTTTTTACCACATTTTTGGATTTTACCACACTCACCCTGTTGTTTACTCGTTCACTTTATTTTTGGGATTCTGTTATTGTCTCACCTGGTTTTTTGGAACCGCTCTTCCTCTGATTCGAACCCGGTCGTCACCGTCGTCGTGGTCAGCTCCTCTCTGTATCTCAAGTCCGCCGACGTACACGACGAGCTAACTGGACAAACTAGTTGCGGCGGGAATGCCCTCAACACGGAGGTAAGCGGTCAGCCGGTTAGTTCCAAAAGGAAAGGCGTCATACCGCCTCGTAGCGTTCGCTTAAAAAATCCTCCAGCTACATAACATACAGTCTCCAGAAACGTCCGCAGGGACTACGTTTTCAGAATAAGCCTGGGTTGGAAAAATCAGACGCTCAAGACACAATCTTTAAAATTATGACAAATTAAAAAATTCAAGATTGTGATACAATACAATTATTGAAGCATTAATTAAATCCTTACTTTTCACTGACCGAAAATCATCCACCCGCACAGTTGAGTAGTGGACGGGCTCAAACAAAAATATAATTCGTATACTTTTCTTGGAAATTTTTTTTTTTTAAAACGAATTTCATAAATATATGTTTAACCTTTTGTTGGTCAGTTATCTTTTAGTATCTTTTAGATAAAATAGCCTTGAATGGTTTCGTTCCATGCGAGGAGGCTGATCTGATCTGTCTGATGAAAGAGACAGTTTCCCCGGCTCAGGTGCTGATGAGACTGCAGGATCAGTATTTGTCTCATTAGTTTTAAGCCTTTTAGCAAATGTCTCAATTAAGTTTAGCTGTTTTAAAAAGCGTTTACTCATTCTGAACCTTGTTTTAAACAACAGCTATCTGAATGGTAATTTTTAGGTGTGGAAAAACCGCCAGCAAAACTAAAGCCAATAGATTTCTTTACCCATCTCCCCCTATGCAAGTACATAGACGCTTTAAAACACACAAACGCACACCTTTATTTGTTCTCATTCTGTCTTGATTTGTCAATACTGTATATCGTAGTGTATACTGTTTAATAATCAATTTAAATTATGTACATTCATTCATTAATTTTCTTGTCGGCTTAGTCCCTTGTAATTATTAAATTAATTAACTAATTAATTAAAAAGCGGCATTAATTCCTGCCCTCTTATGGTAGGTACGCACAGTGCGTACAGCTGCAGGTACCACTGTATTAATGTATGAACGATTAACGAATGTTTATGAAGTTTAGCATGACGTTGTTAAAGGTTAGCTAACTACCAAGGGCATAACATGAGTAAGTTTACCTGATTAATGTACTTAAAGGGGTGGTCCAGAACATACTTTTAAGGCTTGGTTGTGCTAATAAGATGCAAAGCAATGTGTGCTCATGCTTCACTTGTAGAAAATCACGTTATGTTTTTATATATCATACTTTGACTACACACAGCTACTCTGCTAACATGAAAACCACAGTCATATTTCCTAGTTCTCCCAAAAGGCCCGTCCTCAAAAGGCTCTGATTGGTCAGCTAACATAATGTGCTGTGATTTAAAAAATGTGTGTTTTAAAATATGATGTCGTAGTGGACCACCCCCTTTAGGTAATGTTTTAGGGAATAAGGGAATGTCTCTGACAACTTGCAACTTCACTTTCAGTGAATACATTTACATGGACACTAATACTCTGATTTTATGATTAAGATAATACTCTGATTAAGAGTCAATCATGTAAGCTGCGATTTTTGATTACCTTTAAAGACCACCTTTTCAAGTCATGAAATGCTGAAGTTTTTCTTTCTGTTCGCCATGCGGTATCAAATTACAATAAAACAGCAAACTTCCAGCAGTCCTTACTTCATATTTTCATCCAATAATTGTCACGGGGCATAGACAATATGTTGCTGAATGAAAGTGAACTGCTGAACTGCAGTCAAAGTCTAAAGATTAAAAATATAGCCTGGTGATGCGACATTAATTGTTTTATACTGAAACTTTCCTTCTAAAAGCGTTTCCTTGGACCCAAATTTCTTAGCACATTAAACACACGCAGGGCTGAATGCGAAACACGAATGCCGCCCTCAACCAGAAAGGGAAAAAGAAAGTGACCTGTTCCCTGATGAAAGTGAGGACTGGGAGGAAGGGTGGTGGGTATTGCGGATGAAAGACCGGGGGGTTCGCGAATGTCACCCTTACTATTCTGCCGCCTAGGTCGCCTCTATGGATGCACCGGCCTTGAACACACATCGGCCACAACAGGAAACAAAAAAAAAAAAAAAAAACTGCAACTGGGTTAATTGAGTTAATTTTTTTTGTTTACGCGTTAATTATTTCAAATTAATCGCATGCATTAATGCGCCTATGTTTAAAGTAAAGCAAATGTTCATTTCCCTGGTAATTAGATAGTTTTATAATTATGTAACTCAGTTACTATTTGTGAGAAGTAACTAGTATCTATAACTAATTTTCTCTTTTAAAGGAACGTTCCCAACACTGCCACATTTGGATATATCAGGTTGTAAAGTAACTGTAGTTGTAATTCGATAAAGATCAGCATGGGACTGCTTAGTTGAGTGTTTATCTGACATAAATCAGCAATTCAGATAGAGTTTGATAACTATCTCATGATCCCTTTTCTCATTTTTGGGTCTCTGTAGCAATAGTTGATGATCTTAGAGCGCAGTGAATGGGATCAAACAACAAATCCTATTTACAATCCTATTTGCTGAAATAATAAAAGAAAAACCCCACAATGGTGTTATCAAGACTTCCAGAAAGAGGAAAACAATAGCGCCAGACTGATATTGGCAGCCAGAAGAGAGAATAATGTCAAACTTACTGTCCTGTCCCCATTGACGCTGCATTAGAATCCCCTCGCATAAGACAATCATACGTTTTTTGAAATAAAAGAAAATAGAGTTGTTGTTTTTTTAAGATTTTAGATGCTGATGCTAATGCTAAAAGCATCATGCGTCTTGCGAAAATGGTCTATAGAAAGCACTTGATGTGTATTTCGAAATGGACAATATACAGTAAACTATTCCCCCTACATGCCATGTATAAAAAGGCTGGTCCCTTAGTCTTGACCAGTTTTCCGTGTAGGAAAACCCTATTAAGTCTCAATGGGACATTTGCTGGTTAAATAAAGGCTAAATAAGAATCTAGCCTTTAACAAAGCCATAGTATAATCCATCTTAATAATTTTATATGAACATGCTCTGAGTCAGTAGGTCAGAAGAGTGTGGACAGAACGAGCTGTCACATTGGTGGTCTTCAGACATCGTACAGTAGCAGATCATAGCGGCGCTGCTTGAAATGGCTGTGAAGGTGGGATGTATTTACGGGATCTGTCTCATTAGCTGTCAGAGCAGCTGCTGGAGGAACCCCCGTTTGCTTGTTTTCACTCCTCCACACCAAAACACCCTTGCTGTGTTCCAGTAATCGTGATATATAACTCAAGATCATCGTCAATGGAGGGGGAAAAGGATTCTGAGCAACAGATGGTGCAGTTAGTGCAAACAGCAGCAGGAGCTTCGACCACTTGTTCTGAACAGCATCATTTCAGAATATTTAAGATGCCATAAAAATTCTAATTCAATTTTATTTGTCACATACAGAGTTATATATACAGTTAAGTCCATAAATATTGGGACACAGACACAATTCTAACATTTTTAGCTCTATACACTAACACAATGGATTTGAATAAAAACAAATCCAATTTAATTTAGGGTACTTACATCCAAGTCAGGTGAACGGTGTAGGATTTATAACAGTTTGCATGTGCCTCCCACTAGTTAAGGGTCCAACACTAATTGGACAATTGGCTTCTAAGCTGGCTTCTACGAGCATGCGTGTGTTAATCCATCAATATCCTAATTACAATGAGCAGATAGAAGGTCCAGGGTTAATTTCATGTGTGTAATTTGTATTTGGAATCTGTTACTGTCAACTCTCAAGATGAGATTCAAAGAGCTGTTACTATCAGTCAAGCAAGCCATCATTAGGCTGAAAAAAAAACAAAACAAACTCATCAGAGAGATAGTAAACACATCAGGCATGGCTGAAACTACTGTCTGGAACATTCTTAAAAAGAAAGAATGCATCAGTGAGCTCAGCAACACCAAAAGACCCGGAAGATCATGGAAACAGCTGTGGTGGACGATCGAAGAATTCTTTCCCTGGTGAAGAAAACACCCATCACAACAGTTGGACACATCAAGAACACTATAGGAGGTAGGTGTATGTGTGTCTGAGTAAACAATCAAGAGAAGACAACACCAGAGTGAATACAGAGGATTCCAAACAAGATGTAAACCATTGGTGAGCCTCAAAAACAGAAAGGCCAGATTAGATTTCTAAAACAGCCCTCACAATGCTGAAACAACAAACTATGGACTGATGAGATCAAGATCAGTTTGTATTAGAGTGTTGAGAAGAGAAAAGTGTGGAGAAGGAAAGGAACTGCTCATGATCCTAAGCAGTGAAGCATGATGGTAGTAGGACATGTACTGTATGGCTGTCAATGGAACAGGTTTGCTTGTATTTATTTATTATGTGACTGCTGACAAAAGCAGCAGATTGAATTCTGAAATGTTTCAGGCAATATTTTCTGCTCATATTAAGCCAATTACTTCAGAACTCATTGGAAGGGGCTTCACACTGCAGATGCAGAATGACCCAAAGCACACTGCAAAAGCAACCAAAGAATTTTTGAAGGGAAAGAAGTGGAATACTATGCAATGGCCAAGTCAGTCCCCTGATCTGAATCCGATTGAGCGTGCATTGCACTTGCTGAAGACAAAACTGAAGGGACAATGCCCCATGAACAAGCAGGAACAAAAGAAAGTTGCTGTAGAGGGCTGTCAGAGCACCACCAGGAATGAAACCCAGCGTCTGCTGATGTCTATGTGTTCCAGACTTCAGGCTGTAATTGACTGCAAAGGATTTGCATCCAAGTATTAAAAAGTTAAGGTTTGATTTGTCCAATTACTTTTGGACCCTTAACAAATGGGAGGCACATATACAAACTGTTGCAATTCCTGCAGCGTTCACCTGATTTGAATGTAAATACCCTCAAATTAAAGCTCGTCTCATTTAAATCCATTGTGTTGGTGTATAGAGCCAAAAGTGTTAGTCTTGTGTCAATGTCTAAACATTTATAGACTTAATTGTCTGTGTGTGTGTGTGTGTGTGTGTGTGTGTGTGTGTGTGTGTGTGTGTGTGTGTGTGTTTATTTCCATTTCAGTTTAAGCTAGTTAGTTCAAGGAAGCAACTGCATGAAAATAAGAATCACCTTGGCAGCATGATGAAAAAACAGTTGAAGTTTACATTGAGAACTTGTGAATAGACTATAAATTGTGTAAAAGGGTCAAAACAGTGTCAGGAATTCTTCTGTCACACAGAAATGATGATCTAATGCAAGGTTTCTGACATATGTATAGAACTGTAATGAACAACATAGTGACTATAAAGAGAAAAAGAGCATTCAGTCCTTCTTTAGGTTACATAATGCCCTATATTATTGGTATGTATACACTGTCATATGAGAGACAAGTTCATTTCAAGGTCAAGTTCATTTATTGATAAAGCACATTTAAAAGCAGTCACAAGACTGACCAAAGTGCTGTACATAAGACAAGGTAAAAATATAAAAAGATATAAATATAAAATATAATATAAAACATATAAATATAAAAACATAAAATAAAGCAAGCGAAACGTCTGTAAAAATTGTAAAAATTGTAAAAATTAGCGGTGGAATGAACTATTAAAATAATCTTAAAAGGCCAAGATAAAAAGGTAGGTTTTAAGAAGTGATTTAAAAATGGATAAAGATGGAGCCATTCTAATCTCAAGGGGCAAGGTGTTCCACAACCGAGGACCTGCCACAGAGAAAGCTCTGTCCCCTCTACGTTTCAGCCTACCAGGAGTGGCTAATCCTGTTCCTGGAGATCTACCTTCCTGCAGATTTCAGCTGCAACCCTTATCAAACACATATGTCTGTAATTATCAAGTGGATTTCAGGTCCTAATTAATTGGTTCAGGTGGGTTTGATCAGGGTAGGAGCTAAACTGTACAGGAAGGTAGATCTCCAGGAACAGGATTGAGCACCCCTGGCCTAGACTGTGGAACTGACAGAAGATTCTGCTCACTCGACCTAAGAGATCTCACAGGAGTGTAAGGATGAAGCAGCTCTGCGAGATAGGATGGGGCTAGATTATAAAGGGATTTATAAACCAGTAAAAGCACTTTAAAATCAATTCTGAATTTCACAGGCAGCCAATGAAGGCCTCTTGGAAGAGGGGTAATGTGGTCATATTACATAGGGGTAATTTGGTCACATCACTGGAGAAGTGCCAATTAAAAAGGTGTACATTTATAACTAAAGAGTCCATTTTTATGACTAAAGAGTCCATATGGGTACATAAAAAATAGTTTGCAAAAAGTTTGCATCTAAAATTGTACCTGTTTTAAGTACACGGTAAAAAATTCTCGCTGTCTTAAATTTTAGTTGAATCTAATCATTGCTACTTCCGTCAATCAAACGGACTAAAAATATTAGGTTAAATTTTGTATAACTTAAAGAATATTGTTGAAAGCTGCATAACTTTTATATTCATTACATTTCTTTTCGGCTTAGTCCCTTTATTAATCTGGGGTCGCCACAGTGGAATAAACCGCCAACTTATCCAGCACATGTTTTGCGCAGCGGATGCCCTTTCAGCTGCAACCCAGCACTGGGAAACATCCAGAAACACTCATTCACACACATATACTAAGTACAATTTAGCCTACCCAATTCACCTGTACCGCATGTCTTTGGACTTGTGGGGGAAACCGGAACACCCGGAGGAAACCCATGCAAACACAGAGAGCATGCAAACTCCACACAGAAATGCAAACTGGCCCAGCCATGCCTCGAACTAGCGACCTTCTTGCTGTGAGGCAAACGTGCTACCCACTGCGCCACCGTCATAATAACGTTTTTAAACTAAGCTAAGTCAACATATAAATATTTGTTGTCTTGACTTGACGTCACAACAGTGTAGTTGCTCAAGAGATTAGAGCACTCCTTTTAAACCCATTCAGATATTTCGCCAATAGTGGACACTTGTGTGATGCAATCAATCACATACATCCAAGGAAACGAGATGGAAGTTGGATTGAAATGAAGCCGAGCCTCAAATTTCTTCAGTGCAGACAGATTTAGATTCTTAAAATGTTTTAATATTACAAAGTTTTTCCCAATACGAAGAAAAGTGCCATTGCTCAGCTAGCTGGAGTTAGCGGTAATAAATCTGGCTCTTCAAAAGCTGCACTATTGCATCAGTAGATTCTCTCCTCACTGTTAAACGACACAGGCAGAGTTTCTCCATTGTTGTAACAGAGCGCCGTCTACATTTTCCCTCTGGAGCGTCTGAGGTTAAGAGTCTCGTTCAGCAGCAGCACGATGGTGATAACTAGCGCTCGACCGCTGTGGGCTTCAGTGCCTTTAGCAAGATCTCGGCTGCAGGGTGTTCAAAGAAATAAAAAACTGAAGCATTTCTCAGACTTTTAAAGGGTTAGCTCACTCAAAAACGAAAAATATCCCATGACTTACTCAATCTAAAGTCATTATATATGTTCAAAATAATATTAAATAATGTGTTGGTGCTCTTTGGGTGAGGGATTTAACAGAATAAACAGCAAAAATCTGTCCAAGGCACTAAAAAAATATGAAAAAAATATTAAAAAGCCTTTATTGACATGGCTACGTTTTTTCGTCAAACAACTGCCTTCATCAGGCTAACAGGATTCCCTGTTTTAAGCTAAAAACAGTCAGAACAAAACAGTTCCATTAGTGAGTTTACCAGAATTAAGGTATTATATTATATTATATTATATTATATTATATTATATTATATTATATTATATTATATTATATTATATTATATTATATTATATTATAATAGAATGTTATTAAACTGAAAACAGAAAGCTGCTCCTACATATATTCATCTAATGAAACATTTGTAACTAGAGAAAATCAGATTCTCCCTAAAAATAAGAAAGAAAGACGACAAACTCTATCAAATCTGGCAACCTTTCATAGATTAAGTTAAAAACATAAATTCTATGGGAAATTTCTCAGACTTTTAAAGGGTTAGTTCACTCAAAAATGAAAAATATGCCGTGATTTACTCACCCTAAAGTCATTCTAGATTAAGTTATTTAGAAATTTATATTTATTTATATATTATACAACTTCAGTGGCAACAAGTGGCTGTTTATTACTGTCAGCAGCCGAAAAGAAGTTACCAATAATATACAATCTGGGGAACAAAGATCACATGTAGCAAATCAATGCATTTTTAGCAAGGTGTTGCACTCTTCTTCTAAAGAATTATCTAGCTAAAACAGTACAGAACAAAATGTAGTTGCAATTGTGAGTCAACTAGAACGAAGGTTAATGTTATTAAACAGGAAACAGAAAGCTGCTCCTACATATATTCATCTAATGGAAGATGTTATGAAACATTTGGAACTGGAGAAAATCAGATTCTCCCCTAAAATAAAAAAGAAAGAAGATAAACTGTCAAATCTGACAACATTTCATTGATTATTTTAACATAAATATTATGGGAAATAGTTAAAGAGAAGCATTTCTCAGACTTTTAAAGGGTTATTTCACTCAAAAACGAAAAATATGCCATGATTTACTCAATCTAAAGTCATTATATATGTTCAAAATCAAACTTACACTTACACTTGCTCAGGGGTAGCTTAAATAATGTGTTGGTGCTCTTTGGGTGAGGGATTTAACAGAATAAACAGCAAAAATCTGTCCAAGGCACTAAAAAAATTTGAAAAAAATATTAAAAAGCCTTTATTGACATGGCTACGTTTTTTCGTCAAACAACTGCCTTCATCAGGCTAACAGGATTCCCTGTTTTAAGCTAAAAACAGTCAGAACAAAACAGTTCCATTAGTGAGTTTACCAGAATTAAGGTATTATATTATATTATATTATATTATATTATATTATATTATATTATATTATATTATATTATATTATATTATATTATATTATATTATATTATATTATATTATATTATAATAGAATGTTATTAAACTGAAAACAGAAAGCTGCTCCTACATATATTCATCTAATGAAACATTTGTAACTAGAGAAAATCAGATTCTCCCTAAAAATAAGAAAGAAAGACGACAAACTCTATCAAATCTGGCAACCTTTCATAGATTAAGTTAAAAACATAAATTCTATGGGAAATTTCTCAGACTTTTAAAGGGTTAGTTCACTCAAAAATGAAAAATATGCCGTGATTTACTCACCCTAAAGTCATTCTAGATTAAGTTATTTAGAAATTTATATTTATTTATATATTATATAGCTTCAGTGGCAACAAGTGGCTGTTTATTACTGTCAGCAGCCGAAAAGAAGTTACCAATAATATACAATCTGGGGAACAAAGATCACATGTAGAAAATCAATGCATTTTTAGCAAGGTGTTGCACTCTTCTTCTAAAGAATTATCTAGCTAAAACAGTACAGAACAAAATGTAGTTGCAATTGTGAGTCTACTAGAACGAAGGTTAATGTTATTAAACGGGAAACAGAAAGCTGCTTCTACATATATTCATCTAATGGAAGATGTTATGAAACATTTGGAACTGGAGAAAATCAGATTCTCCCCTAAAATAAAAAAGAAAGAAGATAAACTGTCAAATCTGGCAACATTTCATTGATTATTTTAACATAAATATTATGGGAAATAGTTAAAGAGAAGCATTTCTCAGACTTTTAAAGGGTTATTTCACTCAAAAACGAAAAATATCCCATGACTTACTCAATCTAAAGTCATTATATATGTTCAAAATCAAACTTACACTTACACTTGCTCAGGGGTAGCTTAAATAATGTGTTGGTGCTCTTTGGGTGAGGGATTTAACAGAATAAACAGCAAAAATCTGTCCAAGGCACTAAAAAAATTTGAAAAAAATATTAAAAAGCCTTTATTGACATGGCTACGGTTTTTTTCGTCAAACAACTGCCTTCATCAGGCTAACAGGATTCCCTGTTTTAAGCTAAAAACAGTCAGAACAAAACAGTTCCATTAGTGAGTTTACCAGAATTAATGTATTATATTATATTATATTATATTATATTATATTATATTATATTATATTATATTATATTATATTATATTATATTATATTATATTATATTATAATAGAATGTTATTAAACTGAAAACAGAAAGCTGCTCCTACATATATTCATCTAATGAAACATTTGTAACTGGAGAAAATCAGATTCTCCCTAAAAATAAGAAAGAAAGACGTCAAACTCTATCAAATCTGGCAACCTTTCATAGATTAAGTTAAATACATAAATTCTTTGGGAAATTTCTCAGACTTTTAAAGGGTTAGTTCACTCAAAAATGAAAAATATGCCGTGATTTACTCACCCTAAAGTCATTCTAGATAAAGTTATTTAGAAATTTATATTTATTTATATATTATATAGCTTCAGTGGCAACAAGTGGCTGTTTATTACTGTCAGCAGCCGAAAAGAAGTTACCAATAATATACAATCTGGGGAACAAAGATCACATGTAGCAAATCAATGCATTTTTAGCAAGGTGTTGCACTCTTCTTCTAAAGAATTATCTAGCTAAAACAGTACAGAACAAAATGTAGTTGCAATTGTGAGTCAACTAGAACGAAGGTTAATGTTATTAAACAGGAAACAGAAAGCTGCTTCTACATATATTCATCTAATGGAAGATGTTATGAAACATTTGGAACTGGAGAAAATCAGATTCTCCCCTAAAATAAAAAAGAAAGAAGATAAACTGTCAAATCTGACAACATTTCATTGATTATTTTAACATAAATATTATGGGAAATAGTTAAAGAGAAGCATTTCTCAGACTTTTAAAGGGTTATTTCACTCAAAAACGAAAAATATGCCATGATTTACTCAATCTAAAGTCATTATATATGTTCAAAATCAAACTTACACTTACACTTGCTCAGGGGTAGCTTAAATAATGTGTTGGTGCTCTTTGGGTGAGGGATTTAACAGAATAAACAGCAAAAATCTGTCCAAGGCACTAAAAAAATTTGAAAAAAATATTAAAAAGCCTTTATTGACATGGCTACGTTTTTTCGTCAAACAACTGCCTTCATCAGGCTAACAGGATTCCCTGTTTTAAGCTAAAAACAGTCAGAACAAAACAGTTCCATTAGTGAGTTTACCAGAATTAAGGTATTATATTATATTATATTATATTATATTATATTATATTATATTATATTATATTATATTATATTATATTATATTATATTATATTATATTATATTATATTATATTATATTATATTATAATAGAATGTTATTAAACTGAAAACAGAAAGCTGCTCCTACATATATTCATCTAATGAAACATTTGTAACTAGAGAAAATCAGATTCTCCCTAAAAATAAGAAAGAAAGACGACAAACTCTATCAAATCTGGCAACCTTTCATAGATTAAGTTAAAAACATAAATTCTATGGGAAATTTCTCAGACTTTTAAAGGGTTAGTTCACTCAAAAATGAAAAATATGCCGTGATTTACTCACCCTAAAGTCATTCTAGATTAAGTTATTTAGAAATTTATATTTATTTATATATTATATAGCTTCAGTGGCAACAAGTGGCTGTTTATTACTGTCAGCAGCCGAAAAGAAGTTACCAATAATATACAATCTGGGGAACAAAGATCACATGTAGAAAATCAATGCATTTTTAGCAAGGTGTTGCACTCTTCTTCTAAAGAATTATCTAGCTAAAACAGTACAGAACAAAATGTAGTTGCAATTGTGAGTCTACTAGAACGAAGGTTAATGTTATTAAACGGGAAACAGAAAGCTGCTTCTACATATATTCATCTAATGGAAGATGTTATGAAACATTTGGAACTGGAGAAAATCAGATTCTCCACTAAAATAAAAAAGAAAGAAGATAAACTGTCAAATCTGGCAACATTTCATTGATTATTTTAACATAAATATTATGGGAAATAGTTAAAGAGAAGCATTTCTCAGACTTTTAAAGGGTTATTTCACTCAAAAACGAAAAATATCCCATGACTTACTCAATCTAAAGTCATTATATATGTTCAAAATCAAACTTACACTTACACTTGCTCAGGGGTAGCTTAAATAATGTGTTGGTGCTCTTTGGGTGAGGGATTTAACAGAATAAACAGCAAAAATCTGTCCAAGGCACTAAAAAAATTTGAAAAAAATATTAAAAAGCCTTTATTGACATGGCTACGGTTTTTTTCGTCAAACAACTGCCTTCATCAGGCTAACAGGATTCCCTGTTTTAAGCTAAAAACAGTCAGAACAAAACAGTTCCATTAGTGAGTTTACCAGAATTAATGTATTATATTATATTATATTATATTATATTATATTATATTATATTATATTATATTATATTATATTATATTATAATAGAATGTTATTAAACTGAAAACAGAAAGCTGCTCCTACATATATTCATCTAATGAAACATTTGTAACTGGAGAAAATCAGATTCTCCCTAAAAATAAGAAAGAAAGACGTCAAACTCTATCAAATCTGGCAACCTTTCATAGATTAAGTTAAATACATAAATTCTTTGGGAAATTTCTCAGACTTTTAAAGGGTTAGTTCACTCAAAAATGAAAAATATGCCGTGATTTACTCACCCTAAAGTCATTCTAGATTAAGTTATTTAGAAATTTATATTTATTTATATATTATATAGCTTCAGTGGCAACAAGTGGCTGTTTATTACTGTCAGCAGCCGAAAAGAAGTTACCAATAATATACAATCTGGGGAACAAAGATCACATGTAGCAAATCAATGCATTTTTAGCAAGGTGTTGCACTCTTCTTCTAAAGAATTATCTAGCTAAAACAGTACAGAACAAAATGTAGTTGCAATTGTGAGTCAACTAGAACGAAGGTTAATGTTATTAAACAGGAAACAGAAAGCTGCTTCTACATATATTCATCTAATGGAAGATGTTATGAAACATTTGGAACTGGAGAAAATCAGATTCTCCCCTAAAATAAAAAAGAAAGAAGATAAACTGTCAAATCTGACAACATTTCATTGATTATTTTAACATAAATATTATGGGAAATAGTTAAAGAGAAGCATTTCTCAGACTTTTAAAGGGTTATTTCACTCAAAAATGAAAAATATACCATGATTTACTCACCCTAAAGTCATTCTAGATGTATTTGACTTTCTTCAGTCGAACCAAGTCAAAGTTATTAAGAAATTTATAATTGGCTTTTGCAACTTTTACTATGGCAATAACGAGCTGTTTTCTTTCAGCAGCCCAAATAAATTAACAATAATATTCACTCCACTAGGATGAACTAAGATCTCATGTAGCAAATCGATGCAGTTTTTGAGCGATGTTGCAATCAGTCAAACCTAACCTAAAGTTTTAACTCTATAGCTAAAAATACAGAACAAAATATAGTAGCATTTGTGTTGAGTAGAATGAAGGTTAATAGTATTTAACTGGAAACAGAAAGCTGCTCCTACATTTATTCATCTAATGAGGGATGCGGTAAAACATTTGTTTTGATCTTCAATTGGTTTCACGCAGTCATGTGATATAATTTCGCATTTCCCAGTTTACCATATATATATATATATATATATATATATATATATATATATATATATATATATATTATCTTGCACAGCTCTTGAATCACATTAGAGAGAAGGGAACCCTCCATTCACAATACAGTGGTAAATTATATTTCCACATTATAAAGACATGGTGTAGAGCAGGGGGTCTCAATCTTGGTCCTTCAGGTCTGGTGTCCTGCAGATTTTAGCTCCAAGCCCAATCAGACGCCCCTGGGCTAGCTAATCAAGCTATTAAGCCACTGACACACTGCACATTTTGCCCCATAGACTTCCAATCATACGCAAGTTTTGCAGTTCGCTGTGTTGCAAAGTTCAAGCTTAGTGAACTTTGACCTCGCATCTCATGTCTTTGTAAAACCAATTGAAGATCAAACATGACCTCTCTGGACAGAAATTTAAAGTATGGACCAATCGCTCACTCTTTTAATGTCTAATCTAATGTCCCTTTTAGCAGTGTTGTATGACAGAATTTTGCATGCTCAAACTCTAGTGTGACTCTAAAAATGTTGGGTTATTTATTTAACCCAATAGTTGAGTTAAAAATATTTGGTGCTTTAATGGGTTAATTTGAATCTTTATTGGGTTATTTATAAATAATTTAACCAGTTGGGTTAAATAGTTGGTGCTCTGTTGAGTTACTTTTAGCCTTTGTTGGGTTATTTGTTTATTAACTCAACCAGTTGGGTTAAAAATTTTGAATTTCAACAGCCAACTGATTTAACTGACAGAACAGCTGTGTGTTGTTTTTGTGTTATTGCGTTTGTTTCAGCTCTAATGCAATAATGCTGTTGTTTTTTTATCAAATTACCTCTCAGTGTCGTGTTTTTTATATTCGTTTTAAAAGCACTCTTAATTTGATGATACAAACGCATGCTTCATAGCTGATCTACATACAGATAAAAGTGCTTTTTCTACCTCCGTGTTCATTTCTACAGTTTTTCTTTTGGAGGAAATGATATAAGATATTAATGGTTAAGCTACTTTTTGGCAAAATAACCGAACAAATTAGTTATTTTGTAACCCAACTTGTTGGGTTAACCGTAACAACTCAATGGATTGGGTTAAAATATACAGCAAGTCGGTGCCAAAATGTGTTATTATTAACCCAACTGTTTTAGGTGAGTAGGCTTTCTAGAAACATCCTTGCAGGTGTTTTAAGAGAAGTTTGAGCTAAAATCTGCAGGACATCGAAGCTTCAGGACCGAGATTGAGAACCCCTAGTGTAGAGCAATGGACTTTAATGTAGTGCTTCTTGTCTGGTGTAAAACCCACTTTACATTGCATCTCAATCAGGCCGTGAAGATCATCGATTTTAAACAAATCAGATCTTAAATGTGGTGGATTTATAATGCTGTTTTATTTTGATCTAAATTAAAATTCCCTGTTCAAATAACCCATTATGCCCTGAATATATAAATAAAAAACACTGGAGAAATACTGGAAAATATTTGAGTGAAATGACAGTGGAATAAAATGGAAAAATACAGAAGAAATATTAAAATGGGATGACAGCAGGAGAGAATGGCAAAATGCAGGAGACATACTGCAAAAAAAAAAAAAAAAAAGAATCCTACAATAGATTTTGCACATGAAAGGAAATCTCCTAGCAGGCCTTTTCAGTGTTAACACATCACTGCATGTCTTTAGTAAATCCTGACAGTAGCTTCTTTTGAAAGCAAGAGGGTTTTCACACAAGCTGTAAGTTAAAAAAAACACCAAAGAAATGTTTTACCAACCTCCTCTCAACCTTCAAGCATGATTGTGATGACTTCTGCACGGAGCTTTGCAGAGAACGTATTTATAGACGACCACTTTTGAATCTGTAAAACCCCGGTCATGCTTACTTGGAAAAAACAATCCTTTTAAGTACAGAAATCGAGTGGCAGCAATGTTGCCCTTTCAGATGGAATTATCTGATGTGCCATTTGTAGGACTGACTGAACTTCTACTGCATGCAGGTCTGCATTCATCTAAACAGCCTCCTCTGGTCTATTTCTTTTCTGAAAAAGGAAACATCCTACAAATACACATCCCACAAGATTCAGGCCTTTTCGTTTTTAATTTCACTTGTCTTTAGAAATCCTGACAGGTTTTAACAACACCAAAAGAGGGTCTGCACACAAGCTGCTTGTAAATCTGTCATTAAAGGGATAGTTCACGCAAAAATCAACCATCGCCATTCCTCAGCACTTAAATTCACCTTAAAACAGAGGTTAGGATTATCCTATTTTGCTATTATAATGAACATCCACTTAAAAAAAAAGTGTAGGACGGTGCATGATTTTCTTATTTGGGAACCGATTGGATTGTTAAGAGATGAGTGTTGCTATCAAAAAGGAGGAATATTGACCAATGGATGAGTTAAGAGCAAAAACGAGACATGCCCTGATAGCCACGCCCTAAAGGACTGTTAACCCCACCCTAAATGCCTAAAAGTCACTCTTCATTTGCATGAAGTAGAAGAATACTCAACTTTGTCTCTTGACAGGCCCACACCTGGTCAACGGTTGCTGTCGCTCGCGTACCGAAGGCTGCCAGAAGTCGCTCGCTCTCCATTGAAATGAACGTTCTCCTCTTGCTTTGCCGCTGATTGTCGCTTGTACTGTGTATGGTGGGATAAGTGAAGAAAGGGGGGTGGGGTAATCGGGGATTGAGGTGGTGCTATTTTGCCAAGTATGATGTGACCCTGGAACGTCATTTTTGTTGGAAAATGTAATCCATACCTATTTCCTACCCCTAAACCATGGATGTCCAGACTCGGCCCTGGAGGGCTGATGTCCTGCAAAGTTTAATTCCAACCCCAATTAGACAAACATGAACCAGCTAATCAAGCTACAGCTGCGTCCCAAATGGCACACTATACACTATGCACTCATGCACTATGTACTTATGCACTTACACACTCAACAGGATAGTATATGTATGTAGTGTTGTCCCAAATGGCACACCGTTTGTTTTACTAAGTGGAAATTCAAACCGTTTCCCTGATGACGTTTGACTGATGCCAAATCAGTGAAATAAACGACGGAATTATCAAATAATACCTGCCGTGAGTGTTGCCGCATTCACCATCGGGAGGCGCTATAATTACTCTCGTAGGAGAATTTTGCTTTCATCATCCAAAATAAATAAAGTTATCCAACAAGTGCGTCCGATAGCTCCGCCCCTTCCGCTACGTAAGCAAACCTGCGGTCGTTAAGTGCGTGAAGTGTCCATCATTACACACTTCATTTTAGCGGCTGAATGAGTGCACTATCCGGGTAATTAAAGTGCACTTAATATTTTTAGAGTTTTCAGTGTGAACACACTACTTACACTATTTATACTACAAAATGGCGTAGAATAGTGGATAAGTATGCGATTTGGGACGCAGCTTATGTATACTAGAAACTTCCAGTATACTTCCAGGCCAGAATCATGGTGGCAGGCCAGATAGACCGTCAGGTGCTCCCTATGGCCAGTCCGCCCCTGCCACTGTCACTCATGTCCTATGCGGCACATGTGTACGCGCAAACGGCGGATCTGCATAAAAGGGTGCGCAGTTGTACAAATCTACATTTGCTGACAGACAGTTTGGGCTTCTTATTCGAATTATGGGAATTATCGGCCCGACACTATTTAATTGGACAAACATTTTTTAGTTTTATGCCTTACCCAGAATTTACTTATTTATTACATATTTATTGCCACATCAACAACTTACGGCTATTTCGTGGCCAAATGGATATGCATTAAAATATTACATGATAAAAAACAAATTCGTATTACACTAAAAAAGTTACTTAGAAAAATGTATAAAATAGAAGTAGATATAATCCACACAAAAAATTTATTTAAAGTTAAATATGATTTTTTAGTTCAATTTTTGATAAACAATTTAAAACTCTTCCCGGTGGTACGTTTTTAAAAATGTCCATCAAAGTACTCTCCTTATAAAAATGTTGTCTAATGGATTTTAAACTTCTGCATTCCAACAACATATGCTTGATGGTAAGAGAAGTCTGGCAGTAATTACATTTAGGTGATTCTTCGTGTTACGTCCCAGGACGTATTCGTTTCTGTTTTGTATTTTCTTTCTCTTTCTCTGCTACACCCTAATAGGTGATGATGAACGTCACCTGCTGCCACTAATGACCCATTCAGTGATTGGAGGATGAGTAAAGTCGTGGGCATTTAAGCAGCTTGTCTCCAATAGAACAGGGTGTTTTTGTGTGTGTGTGGAGGCTCTTTTGTGAGACTTTAAAAATATGCTTTGTTTAATCCTTTAAGCATTATTTGTTGATTAGGAGCTTTAATTTGTTTAAGTTCTGTTGATGCTGTTGACCATCTCATACAGCTTTTGTTTCAACCTCTTTTTGATTGTATAAGTTTATGTTTTCAATACTATTTTGTTAAACACTCTTTACTCTTTGTTAATCAGGGATTGGGTTAGTAGAGAGGGGGTGCCATTTTCCTTTTTGAACGTAACATTCGTTATTTAATAAATATAAATGTGTCAACCTAGAATGTCCAATTCGACGTCTGGTATAGAACGTCTGATCATGCCTTGTCTCAAAATTATAATTTGCTAAATGTCTTTCATTTATTTTCGGGTTAATTTCATGTAATTTGTTGTTGATGCAGTTGTCCCATTCTCTTTGCCATGTTTCGTTTATGTACTAATTGATGATGGGTTTCAAGTCCTCAGGAGGAATTAAACATTCGGTCACATTCAAGGAGATAGCCTGTTTTGCAGCTTCATCTGCCAGTTCATTTCCACGTAGTCCCATATGACCTGGAATCCAACAGAAGATAATGTTGAACTTTTGACTTTTTTAAAAAAAAGTTACAATGCTGTGTCATTTCCATTTGATCTAAGGCCATTTTTATTGCATACGTTTCTGCTGTGTTATCCAGAATATAAAAACACATATAAACACAAAGTAATAAGATACTTTCAACCAGCACAACACAAATATTTCTGTACCTATAATCTAGACAAAAATCCCTAAATCTGACACAGTTACTGTAAAAACAGTCTATAAAATCGTGCAATTCGAACATGGCAACTCAAACACGTGTGACTCTCTAAACTGTTATGAGTTTCTTTTCTTCTCTTGAACACAAAATCAAAAAATTCTGAAGAATTTTGGAAATTTACATCTATTCTAGGAACAAACTATGAAAGTCAATGGCATTTTCCCTCTCAGCATTCTTCTGTATATCTCCCTTTGTGTTCAAAAGCCACACCACATGCTAAACTGCAATTATGAGCGTCAATCACACAGGTGAGTGAGCTTGATAAACCACCTGTCCAAAACACACTCTTGCATCTCCCTGATGCTGTGTTCACACTAGACGTTATTTTTTAATAATAGCAAATAAATTAGGAAGTAACCCATGGCAAATTTAATGTTATTGTCACCTACTCGGTCCCAGTCATTCCCCTCGCTGGCCAGCAGAGGCCGCCATCCCCGGATTTCTAAGCATTACATCATCCACCTAGACTGATTGTGCACACACCTGAATTGAATCCAGTTAACGACCCACGTACCTTTTATAAGCCGCACTCAAACACTCAGTCAGTGCGAAGTCTTGTTTAGCCCCGGCCAGCATTTCTGAGCGTTATTTCCTGCCTGATCTCTTGTGTATTACTCCAGCCCGTTTCTGACTCTGCTTCGCCTTCTGCCTGCCCACGACCCAAGCCTGATACACGGACTCTGATACTCGCTTCCTGCCCACGACCCAAGCCTGATACACGAACTCTGATACTCGCTGCCTGCCCACGACCCAAGCCTGATACACGGACTCTGATACTCGCTGCCTGCCCTCGACCCAAGCCTAATACACAGACTCTGATACTCGCTGCCTGCCCACGACCCAAGCCTGATACACGGACTCTGATACTCGCTGCCTGCCCTCGACCCAAGCCTAATACACGGACTCTGATACTCGCTGCCTGCCCTCGACCCAAGCCTGATACACGGACTCTGATACTCGCTGCCTGCCCTCGACCCAAGCCTAATACACGGACTCTGATACTCGCTGCCTGCCCTCGACCCAAGCCTAATACACGGACTCTGATACTCGCTGCCTGCCCTCGACCCAAGCCTGATACACGGACTCTGATACTCGCTGCCTGCCCTTGACCCAAGCCTAATACACGGACTCTGATACTCGCTGCCTGCCCACGACCCAAGCCTGATACACGGACTCTGATACTCGCTGCCAGCCCACGACCCAAGCCTGATACACGGACTCTGATACTCGCTGCCTGCCCACGACCCAAGCCTGATACACGGACTCTGATACTTGCTGCCTGCCCACGACCCAAGCCTGATACATGGACTCTGATACTCGCTGCCTGCCCACGACCCAAGCCTGATACACGGACTCTGATACTCGCTGCCTGCCCACGACCCAAGCCTGATACACGGACTCTGATACTCGCTGCCTGCCCACGACCCAAGCCTAATACACGGACTCTGATACTCGCTGCCTGCCCACGACCCAAGCCTGATACACGGACTCTGATACTCGCTGCCTGCCCTCGACCCAAGCCTAATACACGGACTCTGATACTCGCTGCCTGCCCACGACCCAAGCCTGATACACGGACTCTGATACTCGCTGCCTGCCCACGACCCAAGCCTGATACACGGACTCTGATACTCGCTGCCTGCCCACGACCCAAGCCTGATACACGGACTCTGATACTTGCTGCCTGCCCACGACCCAAGCCTGATACATGGACTCTGATACTCGCTGCCTGCCCACGACCCAAGCCTGATACACGGACTCTGATACTCGCTGCCTGCCCACGACCCAAGCCTGATACACGGACTCTGATACTCGCTGCCTGCCCACGACCCAAGCCTGATACACGGACTCTGATACTCGCTGCCTGCCCACGACCCAAGCCTGATACACGGACTCTGATACTCGCTGCCTGCCTTTGACCCATACTTGGTAGATCACTCTGTGTCTGTTTGCCGCCAGCCTTGAAACCTTTAATACTACTGTTGATGTGTGTTTGCACCTTTGTGCATATTGTGTATTTGAATGAGAGCGTGATCAATAAATACTGCATAATGGATCCCTCTGTGTCAGTCTCCTCGTTACAGTTATATGATAGGATATATTCTGTTTGGTATATATTCAGCCCACATCCCTCAATCAAGTTTGGTTTTATAAGAAGTTCGGGCATCTCTGCTCTAGAACTTACTTCTCTGAGCACTAACAGTTCATTTCTTGTGAGTGTTGAATTTCTAATTGCCTCCTCAATTATAAGTTGTTCAATCTTTCATTCATTTTCCTTCAGCTTAGTCCGTGATTATCAGGGGTCCAGGGCTTAATTTGTGCCTGAACACGTCAGATCCGAATCCAGCACCTCTGAAATCTGATCCAGCACCTCATTTTACCAACCCCTCCTCAACCGCCCTCCCCCATCCGCTGTTCAGGCGCAACACTTCTCCATCCTCCGGTAACATGCCGGATCCGTTACCCTGATCTGTTCCGGGACCTTCCAATTCACAAATTAAGCATTGCAGGGGTCGCCACAGCTGAATGAACCACCAACTAATCCAGCATATGTTTTATACAGCAGATGCCCTTCTAGCTGCAACCCAGTACTGAAAAACATCCATACACCCATTTACACTCACACACAATTCCCCTATAGCGCATGTCTTTGGACTGTGGGGGAAACCGGAGCACCCCGAGGAGACCCACACCAACACGAGGAGAACATGCAAACTCCACACAGAAATGCCAACTGACCCAGCCGCAACTCAAACCAGTGACCTTCTTGCTGTGAGGCGACAGTGCTAATTACTGAGCCACCGCGCCGCAATTGTAAGTTACTTTGCACAAAAAAGAAAGAAAAGAAAGAAACTCAAACACGTTTGAAAAAAGTTAAAAGAAAATGACCAAAGCAATGTTCAACCAACCCTTCAGTCAACATTCAAGCATAATGATGGTGTCGTCTGCACACTGTTTCTTTGCGTTTCTTTACAGACAAACATTTCTGAATCTGCAAAACCCCCGTCACGTTGACTTAAAAAACAATTCTTATGGGAACACAAACCAAGGCTGCAATGCTGCTGTTTCAGAATGTTGTGCCTTGCCATTTGGAGGACTGAATTATTTGACTGTACTTCTAGGTCATATGTGTATTTATGCAGATTTCTCCAGAATCCCCTGAGGGAAAGATTGCACTTCTTATATATATATATATATATATATATATATATATATATATATATATATATATATATATATATATATATATATATATATATACACACAGTTGAAGTCAGAATTATTAGCCCCCTTTAAATTTTTTTCTTCGTTTTTAAATATTTTCCAAATGATGTTCAACAGATTCAGGAAATTTTCACAGTATGTCTGATAATATTTTTTCTCCTGGAGAAAATCATATGTTTCATTTCGGCTAGAATAAAAGCAGTTTTTTTATTTTTTTTAAACACCATTTTAGGGAAAAACAACTGTGATACAATAACTTGCCTAATTACCCTTACCTGTCTAGTTAACCTAATTAACCCAATTAAGCCTTTAAATGTCACTTTAAGCTGTATAGAAGTGTCTTGAAAAATATCTAACAAAATATTATTTACTGTCATCATGGTAAATATAAAATAAATCAGTTATTAGGAATGAGTTATTAAAAATATTATGTTTAGAAATGTGTTGAAAAAAAAATCTTCTCTTCATTAAACAGAAATTGGGGAAAAAAATAAATAATAGGTCTAATAATTCAGGGGGGCTAATAATTCAGACTTCAACTGTATATATATATATAAATATATATATATATATATATATATATATATATATATATATATATATATATATATATATATATATATATATATATATAAAATTAAGACTGTCCTTTGGTTTCCACCCCATCAACACATCATTACCTCCTTCACCTCTCCCAGAGGATGGTCTGTTCGCCTTCATTCCTCCTTGTGAAGGTCACGACGCTCCACACTGTCAGGCATCAAACTGAAGGTCGTTTCACAAAAAAAAGAAAGAAAAAAAAAAACGTGCAAACGACACACCGATGAACAAGACAGAAGTGAAATGAATGGAAAATGAGTCATTTGCACACGAGCCGAGAGGACTAAGGTGATAAATCACAGGTTTTTCTTTTAACACCATTGATTCAAGCATCTGCAGAGGTTTGGGTGAAACAAACAGCCAATTATTTCACGTCAACTAAACCGATTGAGTGTACAATACGAGCCATTTGAAGTAGGAAAAGATAATATTTTGCTAGTACACTGAGGATTATCTCTAGAATTGGCTCAATTATTAATTTATTGCTACTGGGATCTTATCATGTACACTGGGCATGACTAAAAATGCCTCAATTTGACCTATGATTGCATCATTCCTGAACAAGATTTAACAACATGTCATTTCTTACAAGATTTAACTCATTGAAAAGAAGTTACAAGATAACAGCGAACATATTAATGAAGCAGTTTGTTTTAACTAAATGAAGCTTTCCGAAGCAAAGACACAAAAATGAAAGAATTCCTGTGTTTTAATGTGTGTTCATATGAAGGTGCTTTATGATTTGGGTCATTGCTGTTGTACTTTGTTGTTAGTTAATAGCCAATTATTTTACATCATCATAACTGATTGATTTGCGGCTGGAAGGGCAACCGCTGCGTAAAACATATGCTGGAATAGTTGCCGGTTCATTCCGCTGTGGCGAAAAATAGAATAAATAGATTAATGAAGCAATTTGTTTAAAATAAATAAAGATTTCCAAAGCAAACATACAAAAAATAAAGAACTCTAGGCTTTTGTTTTATAATTTGGGCCATTGCTGTTATAATTTATGTGAAACAGACTTCCAATGTATTTAAAAATTCATTGTTTTACTTGGTCTGATGCTCCTTACTAACTTTGCTGCTTTTGGCCTCTGGACTGCTTTGCTCATTCTGCCTCTGTAACTGCTTGGCCCCTTAACTGCTGCTTGCAGCTATATTTTGTTTTGTTTTTTTAGCTAATAGCCAATAATTTTACATCATCATAACTTAATGATTTGTGGCTGGAAGGGAATCCGCTACGTAAAACATATGCTGGAATAGTTGGCAGTTCATACCGCTGTGGCAAAATATATAGCAAACATATTAATGAAGCAATTTGCTTAAAACAAATGAAGATTTCCAAAGCAAACATGCAAACATGAAAGGATTCTTGTCTTTTATAGTGTGTTTATATAAAATTGCTTTATAACTTGGATCACTGCTGTTATTATTTAAGTGAAACACACTTCCAATGTATTTAAAAATTCATTGTTTTACTTGGTCTGATGCTCCTTACTAACTTTGCTGCTTTTGGCCTCTGGACTGCTTTGCTCATTCTGCCTCTGTAACTGCTTGGCCCCTTAACTGCTGCTTGCAGCTATATTTTGTTTTGTTTTTTTGTTTTTTTAGCTAATAGCCAATTATTTTACATCATCATAACTGATTGATTTGCGGCTGGAGGGGCAACTGCTGCGTAAAACATATGCTGGAATAGTTGACGGTTCATTCCGCTGTGGCGAAAAATAGAATAAATAGATTAATGAAGCAATTTGTTTAAAATAAATAAAGATTTCCAAAGCAAACATACAAAAAATAAAGAATTCTAGGCTTTTGTTTTATAATTTGGGCCATTGCTGTTATAATTTATGTGAAACAGACTTCAAATGTATTTAAAATGTGTTGTTTTACTTGGTCTGATGCTCCTTACTAACTTTGCTGCTTTTGGCCTCTGGACTGCTTTGCTCATTCTGCCTCTGGAACTGCTTGGCCCCTTAACTGCTGCTTGCAGCTATATTTTTTTTTTTTTTTTTTTGTGTTTTTAGCTAATAGCCAATTATTTTACATCATCATAACTGAGTGATTTGCGGCTAGAAGATGATCCGCTACATAAAACATATGCTGGAATAGTTGGCGGTTCATTACAATGTGGCGAAATATATAGCAAATATATTAATGAAGCAAGAAGCTTAAAATAAATGAAGCTTTCCAAAGCAAACATGCAAAAATGAAAGAATTCTTGTCTTTTATAGAGTGTTTTATAAAATTGCTTTATGATTTGGATCATTGCTGTTATTATTTAAAAATTCATTGTTTTATTATTGTTGGCCCCTTAACTGCTGCTTGCAGCTATATTATTATTATTATTTTTTTAGCCAATAGCCAATTATTTTACATTATCTTAACTGATTGACTTGCAGCTAGAAGGGAATCCGCTACATTAAACATCCGCTGGAATAGTTGGCGGTTCATTTCACTGTGGCGTAATAATCACTTATTTTACGTCATCATAGTTGCTGTTGGATTATGGTAGTTTCCATCAGACTATGTTGTTTTTGGCCACTAGCCAATTATTTTACGTCATCATAACTGATTGGTTGTACAATACGCCGCAGTTGATCTAGGAAAAGATTTTTTGCTAAGACACTGAGGATGTCATGCATTATTGTTTTGTAAACAATGTAAAAATGCTAAATGAAAGAATCTCCGTCTTTTATAGTATTTACAAGAAGTTGCCTTACGATTTAGGTAATTTCTGTTATATTTGTTTTTGTTAGCATATAGTCAATTATTTTACATCATTATAACTGATTGATTTGTTGCTGGGAGGGCATCCGCTACGTAAAACATATGCTGGAATAGTTGGCGGTTCATTGTAATGTGGCGAAATATATAGCAAATATATTAATGAAGCAATTTGCTTAAAATAATTGAAGCTTTCCAAAGCAAACATGCAAAAATTAAAGAATCCCTGTCTTTTATAGGGTGTTTATATGAAGTTGCTTTATGATTTGGGTCAATGCTGTAATAATTTAAGTCAGGGGTTTCAAACTACCAGCCTGCTGTTCATTTACAGTCCTCCCTCTGTCTCCCTCCGGCCCGCAACTGACGTCAAAAACACGAGATTCACCCGCCAAAACGCATACATATATTTTGATACATATTTGACACATATATTTGAACCTCTATTATTATTTTGCAGCTGCATCTGGCCACTTGTGGTTTTGGTCCGCCACCTAGTCGACATTTATCCTACTCAGACTAATTTTACTTTCATTTTCTCCCAGTGTACAGTCAATGATCAATGAGTCGTTCACTAAAAATAACAACAGCAAACAGATTATTGAACCAATTTGCTTAAAATGATCATTGCAAACATGCAAAATGAAAGACCTCCTGTCTTTTAGTGTGCGTTTATATGAAGTTGCTGTTGGAAGATGGTAATTTCCATTATACTCTGTTGTTTTTGACCAATGGCCAATCATTTTACATCATCGTAACTGCTTCAATTGGACAATACGATCCATGTGATCTAGGAAAATGTACTACTTTGTTTATACACTAAAGGATGTCATGGATTAGTAATGAATGAATCGTTCACTAAAAATAACAACAACAAACAGATTATTGAGCCAGTTTGCTTAAGATGAACATTGCAACCATGCTAAATGAAAAAATCCTGTCCTTTAATGTGTGTTTATATGAAGTTGCTTTATGATTTGGGTCATTGCTGTTGTACCATTTTAGCCAACAGGCAATTATTGTAACTGATTGTAGAATGTGATGCACGTGAACCAGGAAAAAGATATGAATAATCAGAAAGTATATGAGGCGAGAGTGGAACATTTACTGTGGAATTGAGGATATGGGACAGGCTGGAATCAATACCATCTCAAGATGAAATTGAACTGGAGAAACCAGCAAGCAGTGACCCAGAAAAACATTGCAACCACACACACTAATGCAAAAATTACCCACAATATCAGGCCGAATGTTTTTTTTGCCTCCCAACACCCAAGTATCAAGTATGTTATGCAGGTCAGCTACTAAAACTATTTACCTTCCAATATAACAACTTAAAACCATTGTTCAGCTAAATGCAAATAATAATAATAATTTAGAAAAGGTCAACATTAATGACACAATACATCAAACAAGTTTAAATGAACAAACTATAAAAGAAAGAAATTCATATAGCATATTTGCTTTTGGCAGGCTTAATTTATTTTAGATTTATTATATATATATATATATATATATATATATATATATATATATATATATATATATATATATATATTAGGAGGGTCACGATTTCGATCGAAATTTATGGGCAATTTCGATTATCGAATCAAAAAATAGAATTGTCGATGCTGCCACGCCCCCATGTCACGTCAGCTTGGCTTGCCAAAAAAAAAACACAGTTTTGCAAGCTCTGCTATGTACGTATTACGTACGGTTCGTCCGATAGACAACACCGGCATCGCGATCCTCCGCCCGCCCCCGTTGCAAATCCGCTCGTGAAAAGTACACACTCAGGCCCTGTTTACACTGTCTTTGTTTTTAAATGGCATTTTAGAACGATTTGGCATCCACAGTGGCGTGTAGCATTTCTGAGCAGCCCTCCTTCCTCTCTACCTCTGAAAATGCACATCACGTGACCACACACACAGACACAGACGCACACACAGCCATGCGCTTGAGACAGCGGGTTCAGGCAGTCAGAGGATCAGTGGACTGCTTCAATCTTTCACTCACTTGTACTTTGTCATTTTAGCGAACACCTCAGATACTGTTGGCTGGCTCCTGTTGGTTGTGCCTCTTTTTTACCGACGCCATTATAAAGACTCAGATCACTGCCTATTCACGAGTCCCGCAGAAAAAGTGATTGACAGGTGGTGATTATGTGTGTATCTTACCTTTATTCATTTACTCTATGATTTGTTTATGTGTAAAACAAAGACCATGCAGGTCAGGTAGTTTAAACGGTAGGCTACAAATAATTAATTGGTCATTAGTTAATTAATTATTCATAATCGAATCGAATCGTGACTTTAGAATCAAAAATATAATCAAATCAAGAATATGGATATGTATATTTATGTTTTTTTTTTACAATATTATTAATCTTAAGACTTAATTATTTAATTAATTTTATTTGCACTACTGCTGTGTATTTTTTATTATTTCTCTTGTTGTTTTATTGCTCTTGTTGATTGTACGGTGTCCTTGAGTTGCTAGAAAGGCGCCTTTAAATAAAATGTATTATTATTATTATTATTATTATCATTGAAGCATCACGGTGGTGACTTCCGCACAGTGTGTTACAGAAAATATGCTTTACAGACAACCATTTTTGCAGCTGAAATATCACAGTCATGCTTATTTGAAAAAGACAAACCTTTCGGTAACAGAAACCAAGCGGCTGCAATGTTGCTCTTTCAGTCGAATGATTTGATAAAAGGTCACCCTCAAAGCTCGACTTATGACACACACACACACACACACACACACACACACACACACACACACACACACACACACACACACACACACACACACACACACAGATCGTTTTGTGGAAATTCACAGATGCTATATTGACTGATATACAATTAACAGTCTGCAACTTTCAAATTCGCACATTCATAGGCATATTATTGACTAACACTTGGCCAGTGATGCTAATGCTACTTTAAAACTTTGGTCTTTTTACAAGCCACTCATAATTTACGCTGCTGTCCTGCATTGATAGCATTAAAATGATAAGCAAACACAGAACACCTTAGCAACCACTCTGAACACCCTAGCAAAAAAAA
The DNA here is from genome assembly GCF_052040795.2 of Danio rerio. Taxonomy (NCBI): domain Eukaryota; kingdom Metazoa; phylum Chordata; class Actinopteri; order Cypriniformes; family Danionidae; genus Danio; species Danio rerio. The sequence goes on from NC_141023.1 coordinate 10,926,028, forward strand.
AAACATAGCAAATAACTATTTTGTGAGTACATGTGTGTATACACACACACACACACACACACACACACACACACACACACACACACAGTGATTTTTCCCCCACTATTCAAAACTAGTGCAAAAACTTGCCAAACACACACACAAACACACACAAAAACACACAAACACACACAAATACACACAAACACACACAAATACACACACAAATACACACACACACACACACACACACACACACACCCATTTGTACTGTTTTTAAGCAACAAAACTAGCAAAAACTTACGAAAAAACAAATAACAACAGTGCTGTTTCACAACCAGACTGGTGAACAAAAAATAAACACATCAGCACTTTTTTAACCAATAATACGAGCATAAACCATCTACTGACATAGCTAAACGTTAACAACTTAACAAACAGATAATGTTACATCATTTTAAACTAGCAAAAAGGCTTCAAGTACTACAGCGGCATTCATCTTTCCCTCTATCCTGACTAGTCTTCCAGTTCCTGCTGCTGAAAAACATCCCCACAGCATGATGCTGCCACCACCATGCTTCACTGTAGGGATGGTATTAGCGTGGTGATGAGCGATGCCTGGTTTTCTCCAAACGTAACGTCTGGCATTCACTCCAAAGAGTTCAATTTTAGTCTCATCAGACCAGAGACTTTAGTTTCTTATAGTCTGAGAGTCCTTCAGATGCCTTTTGGCAAATTCCAGGCGGGGAGTGGCTTCCGTCTGGCCACTCTACCATACAGGCCTGATTGGTGGATTGCTGCACAGATGGTTGTCCTTCTGTAAGGTTCCTCTCTCTCCACAGCAGAACGCTGGGGCTCAGACAGAGTGACCATCGGGTTATTGATCACCTCCCTGACTAACACCCTTCTCCCCCAATCACTCAGCTTAGATGGCCGGCCAGCTCTAGGAAGAGTCCTGGTGGTTCCAAACATCTTCCACTTACGGATGATGGAGGCCGCTGTGCTCACTGGAACTCTCAGAGCAGCAGAAATTTGCTGTAACCTTCCCCAGCCTTGTGCCTCAAGACAATCTTGTCTCGGAGGTCTACAGACAGTTCCTTTGTCTTCACGCTTGGTTTGTGCTTTGACATGCACTGTCAACCCTGGGCCTTTATATAGGCAGGTGTATGCCTTTTCAAATCATGTCCAATCAGCTGAATTGACCACAGGTGAACTCCAATTACGCTGCTGAAACATCTCAAGAATGATCAGTGGAGACAGAATGTACCTGAGCTCAGTCTAGAGCAGGGGTGGGCAATCTCGGTCCTGGAGGGCCGGTGTCCTGCACAGTTAAACTCCAACCCTATTCAAACAGACCTCCCTATAGAGTTCAAGTGATCTTGAACACACAGATTAGTTTGTTCAGGTGTTTTTGACTAGTGTTGGAACAAAACTCTGCAGGGACACCAGCCCTCGAGGATCAAGTTTGCCTATCCTGGTGTAGAGCTTCATGGCAAAGGCTGTGAATACTGATGTACATGTGAGTTTTCAGCTTTTTTATTTTTAATAAATTTGCAACAATTTCAACAGATCTATTTTCACATTGTCATTATGGGGTATTGTGTGTAGAATTTAGAGGGGAAAATGTATTTAATGTGGAAAAAGTGAAGCGCTATTGATACTTTCACAACAGGTTAACTCGCATGCTTTAGTATAGTGTGGTTCAAAAACAGTTTAATAGGCTATTTACTATAAATTACTATAGTATTTTGTCACGTGTGAACGAGATAGAAGAATGCACTGGGAAAAGTAGCTTGTATCTGCAAAAGCTGATTTGGAAACAGCAGAGCCGCTGTTACGTTAAGTTAGCTAACAGAACCAGCATAACCTACTTGCAAACACAACAGGCTGTATTTCCTAAATTGAGTTCAGATGAGAAATTGTGGGCCACAAGAATATGACCCATATTCAGTGTTCGCTGGGAATATTAATGCCCGACAAAACGCCTGCTTCATGGGCCCACATTAGAGGAGGCGGAAGCGCTCTGTGAAACCGCAGGAGGACCAGGACACAGTCAGGTACTTTCCAGGGAAACGGCCAAAAATAGCCACCATTTCCACTCAAATGAACACGCTACACAACAGGGGCCTGCAAACACACACACACACACACACACACACACACACACACACACACACACACACACACACACACACACAGAGACACAGAGACACAGAGAGAGAGATACAAACACACACTAAAAAAGGACACACAAACACATCCACACACACGAACACACAAACAGTGAGAGTGAGAGACAAATACACTCAACCAGACAAAAAGGACCCCCCCCCCACAAGGAGAGACAACCACACAAGCAGAGATGTGCACACATACAAAACCATGCACACAAAGAACATACAAACACACACACACACACACACACACACACACACACACACACACACACACACACACACACACACAAATAATCATGCATGTACACATGAAAGCACAGCCACACAAATACGCACAAACACACACGTGCACACACACACGTGCACACACACACACACGTGCACACACACACACACACACACACACACACAAATAAACATGGATGTGCACAAGAAAGCACAGCCACACAAATACGCACAACCACACACGCACACGCACACGCACACACACACAAATAAACATGCATGTACACAAATACGCACAACCACACACGCACACACACATGTAGTATGCACAAATATGCACAACCACAGAAACACAAACACAGCAACCTTAGCAACACCTTAGCAACCACCTAGAACACCCTAGCAAAAGCCCAGCAACGCCTAAGCAACCAATCAAAACACCCTAGCAACTACCAAGCAAAAACTTAGCAACGGCCTAGAGCACCCTAGCAACTGCCAAGCAATGTCTTAGCAACCACTCAAACAACCTAGCAACACCTTTGAAACCACCTGGCAACCACTAAGAATACCCAAGCAACTGTCTAGCAACACCTTAGTAACCACCTAGACTACTCTAGCAACTGCCTAGCAACGCCTTAGCAACCACTCTGAACACCCTTGCAACAGCCCAGCAACCACTCAAAACATCCTAGCAACTACCTAGCAACACCTTAGCAATGAACCACAACACCCTAGCAACTGCCTAACAATGTCTTCACAACCGCTCAAAACAACCTAGCAATGCCTTAGCAACCACTCTGAACACCCTAGCAATGACTTAGCAACCACTCAGAACATCCTGGCAACCGCCTAGCAGTCACTCAGAACACCCTAACAACCACCAAGCAACATCTTAGCAACCATCTAGACCACCCTAGCAACCACCTAGCAACCACTTAGAACACCCTAGCAGCTATCTAGCAACACCTAAGCAACCTCCTAAACACCCTAGCAACTGCCTAGCAATGCCTTAGTAACCGGCTAGCAACCACTCAGAACACCTTAGCAACCACTCTGAACACCCTAGCAACGCCTTAGCAACCACCAAAAATACCCTAGCAACCACCTAGAAATCACTCAGAACACCCTAGCAACCACCAAGCAACACTTTAGCAACCACCTTTACCACCCTAGCAAACGCTTATCCACCATTAAGAACATCCTAGCAACCGCCTAGCAACACCTAAGCAACCATCTCCACATCCTAGCAATGCCTTAGTAACCACCTAGCTACCGCTCCAAACACCATGGCAACTGACTAGTAACACCTTAGCAACCACCTAGCAACACTTTAGCAACCACTCAGACCACCCTAGCAAGAACGCAGAAGACCCTAGCAACACCTTAGCAACCACGCAGAACACCCTACCAACTGCCTAGCAAGAAACATGCCACACAAACAAGCACAACCACATACACACGTATGCACAACCACAGAGACACAAACACAGAGACAAACGCAAAGGCGCGCGCGCACACACAGTGGGAAGCAGGAAGCGCCAGAGGGAACAAGCTCTAGAAAGCACACAGACAGACACAAGCTGGCGTGACACTTCACGCTAAAGGTTATTTTATTAAAGCCCTTCAATCGCTCCACATGCAGCAACAGAAGTCGCACCCAAATACACTCCATTTCCCCAAACGCAGGCCGACGCTCGGGCCTCCTCTTCCCCTGGGTGACCTGTGGGCCAGTCTTGTTTATCCAGGGCCACAGTTACCACTATTCTTATTCCTGCTATTTATAAAGCCGACTGTGCTCTATTGGAAGAGCAGCAGACGGCATTGTAGACGCGACAGTGACTTATACACAGCTCGCATGCTACACAACACTGCAGAGCGAGAGTGTGTGGGGTCAGTATATTGTTTTTCTAAAGATGCAGACATTTATCATTGCCTCTCTGTTTACTCCAGACCGGTTTTCCTAGCATTAGCATTGGCGACTGAAGGTGGGTCATTCCTGTTATGAAGCAACAGCTCTTTAAAGGGATAGTTCACCACAAAAATGAAGATGCACTCACTATTTACTCTCCCTCAAGTGGTATTAAGCCTTTGAGTTATTTATTCTGTTCAACACAAAATACAACATTTTTCAAAGTATCTTCTTTTGGGATTACTTATGAGACTTGAACACAAAGGAAGTTTTTTTGAAGAAAGACAAAAACAAGAACAAAAACTGTTACCACAGACTTCAATAGTAGGAAAAACAAAGACTATGAAAGTCAATAGTTACAGGTTTAAAGACATTTTTCTAAATATCTTCTTTTACGTTTATTCAAGACGTGTCGAATGCAGGAAAAAGACATTCGGAAAAAAGCTAAAAACCTGTAATTATTGACTTTCATAGTAAGAAAAAACAAACACTATGGAAGTCAATGGTTACAGGTTTCCAACATTTTTCCAAGTATCTTCTTTTGGGTTTACTTATGAGACTTGTCTTGAACACAAAGGCAGATATTTGAAGGAAGGCAAAATAATAATAATAATAATAAAAAAAATTAAAAATAAAAATAACCACTGACTTTAATAGTTAGAAAAACTAATTCTATGAAAGTCACTGGTTAGAGATGTTCAACATTTTTCAAAGTATCTTTTTTTGTGCTCTTTTGGGTTTACGCGAGAGACTTTTGTCAAACACATAGGATGATATTTTGAAAAAAGCCACACAACTGAAGCCGCTGACTGCCATAGTGGGAAAAACAAATACTATGGAAGTCAATGGTTACAGGTTTACAACATTTTTCTAGGTATCTTCTTTTGGGTTTACTAATGAGACTTGTCTTGAATTCATAGGACGATTTTTTGAAAAAAAAAAAGCCACACAACTGAAAGCACTGACTGCCATAATAGGAAAAACAAATACTATGGAAGTCAATGGTTACAGGTTTCCAACATTTTTCAAAGTATCTTCTTTTGGATTTACTCATGGTGACACAAAAGAAAGTAAAAAAAACTATAACTACTGACTTCAATAGTAGGAAAAACAATTACTATGAAAGTCAATGGTAACAGGTTTAAAAAAAGAATCTAAATATCTTCTTTTGCATTTACTCAGAAGAGACGTGACGAATGCAGAGAAAGATATTCTGAAAAAAACTAAAAACCTGTAACCATTGACTTTCATAGTTGGAAAAACAAATATTATAAAAGTCAATAGTTTCAGGTTTCCAACATCTTTCAAAGTATCTTCTTTCGTATTCTTTTAGGATTACTCAAAAGACTTGTGTCAAACACAAAGGAAGATATTCCGAAGAAAGCTAAAAACCAGTAACCATTGACCTTTGTTGTAGGAAAAACAAATACTATCAAAGTCACTGGTTACAGATGTTCAACATTTTTCAAAGTATCTTCTTTTGTGCTCTTTTGGGTTTTTCCGAGAGAGACTTTTGTCAAACACATAGGAAGATATTTTGAAAAAAGCCACACAACTGAAGCCGCTGACTTCCATAGTGGGAAAAACAAATACTATGGAAGTCAATGGTTACAGGTTTACAACATTTTTCAGGGTATATTCTTTTCTTCTGGGTTTACCCAAAAGAGCAGTGTCAAACACAAAGGAAGATATTGTGAAGAAAGCTGAAAATCTGTAACCACTGACTTCCACAGTAGGAAAAACAAATACTGTAGAAGTCAGTGGTTACAGGTTTCTAACATTTTTCAAAGTATCTTCTTCTGTGTTTACTCAAGAGACTTATGTTAAACACGAAGGGAGATTTTCTGAAGAATGCTAAAAACCTGTAACCATTGACGTTCATATTAGGAAAAACAAATATTATAAAAGTCAATAGTTACAGGTTTCCAACATTTTTCAAAGTATCTTCTTTTGGGCTTACTCAAAAGACTTGTGTCAAGCACACAGGAAGATATTGTAAAGAAAGCCAATAAACTGTAACCACTGACTTTCATAGCTTTCTAACATTTTTCAAAGTATCTTCTGTTGTATTCTTCTGGGATTACTAGAGACCTGTGTCAAACACAAAGCTACAGTAGATATTCTGAAGAAAGTTAAAAACCTGCAACCATTGGCTTTCGCAATAGGAAAACACATACTATGAAAGTCAGTGGTTGCAGGTTTCCAACATTTTTCAAAGCATCTTCTTTTGGCCTTACTCCAGAGAGGTGTGTCGAACACAAAAGAAGATACTCTGAAAAATGTTGGAAACCTGTAACCATTGACTTCCATAGTAGGAAAAACAATCCAAAAGTCAATGGTTGCATGTTTCCAACATTTTTCTAAATATCTTCTTTTGTGTTAAACAGAAGAAAGAAAATCATAAAGCTTTTAAATGAAAATTAATGGAAAATTAAATAATTAAATGGACATTTTTATAAATGAAAGATAATAATGTCTCTGTTCTGTGAATTATCTTCATTTATAATAACAAACATTCATGTTTTAAAGAGAGTCAACCAATTAACACCGGGAACAGGTAACAAAACTCAACTGCTAATCCACTGGTAATACCCGCTGATTTTTTTGCTGTTGTTTTCCCTCTAAAATGATGTCACCTCCTGGAGGATGATGTCAATAGCTGGCTTTCCCTAGAATTTATAAAAGACTAGGAACAACAAAAACAGGATGCAAGGTGATATCGGTGGACACCCCAGAGAAGAAAATAATAAAAACAAAGACGAATGTAGAAGTGTGAGATGTATAGACACCTGTAATGTTCCTGACAAAAACTAATGTTTGCACATAAATGTTTATTATTTGATCAAAAATATTATTAAAAAAAAAATAAAGTTCACCAAACTACAAGAAATTAACATTACATTTATAATTGTTATTTGCATTTGCTTAATTATTATGAAAACAATACGAATTCTATCCTTGAAAAAATGTCACATTTTATCCAGAGTAATATTTATTACAAATTAACTTAAATAATAAATGAACAAATAATAATTATATTTATAACACACACAGGACAGGTTGGACAGGTGTACCTAATAAAGTGGCCGGTTGGCGTGTATGTGTATATACGTTTACCGGTCACTTTATTAGGTACACCTGTCCAACTGCTCATTAACGCAATTTTCTAATCAGCCAATCACATGGCAGCAATTCAATGCATTTAGGCATTCAGACATGGTCAAGATGATTTGCTGCACTTCAAAACGAGCATCGATGATGTGGGGGAAATTTTCTTGGCACACATTGGGCCCATTAGTACCAATTGAGCATCATATCAACGCCACAGCCTGAGTATTGTTGTTGACCATGTCCATCACTTTATGACCACAGTGTACCCATCTTCTGACGGCTACTTCTAGAAGGATAATGCGCCATATTAAGGCATGAATCATCTCAGACTGGTTTCTTGAACATGACAATGAGTTCACTGTACTCAAATGGCCTCCACAGTCACCAGATCTCAATCCAATAGAGCACCTTTGAGATGTGTTGGAGATCCGGATCATGGATGTGCAGCTGACAAATCTGCAGTAACTGCGTGATGCTATCATGTCAGTACGGACCAAAATCTCTGAGAAATATTTCCAGTAGCTTGTTAAATCTAAGCCACAAAGTATCAAGGCAGTTCTGAAGGCAAAAGGGAGTCCAACCTGCTACTAGTAAGGTGTACCTAATAAAGTGGCCGATGTATGTGTGCATGTGTGTGTGTGTGTGTGTGTGTGTGTGTGTATATATATATATATATATATATATATATATATATATATATATATATATATATAAAATAAAGTGAAAAACTGCACATCTGAAATACACCTATAACTTAATTTCCTGTTTTAGCCCTGTGTACGCTCTCAGCATATAAACAGCAGCTGCCACACAACATTTCAGATTTGATGGATTTCTCATTTCTTGATTTGATTTCATTGGAGACATGAAGCGTGTGCGCAGCGGGAGTGACCCAGGTGTGCTGTTTTTTGTTGGTTCGCACAGCTTGATTTCACCAGTAAATTGAAAGCTCTTCCTGCGGGAGCGAGCCGAGCACCAGAGCCAAAGCTTTCATTTAAACACGTGTCCGATGCGAAGGAACATCCGCGTCCGTGGGGAAAAGGCCGTTTTGTGATTAGCGTACAGGTCAGTGTGAGTTACTGGAGACCCGGGCAGTCTCCGTTCCCGCCTCTGCCAGCTTTCCACGCGGATTTCGCCACTTTCCTCCAGTGATTTACGAAGCTACTGCGAGCAGCTGGAAGACTTTTACCTTTCTGGAGTCAAAGTGTTTCTTGACGGAGAGCTCATTCAGCGGGCCTGTAAATCCAAGAGGGGACGATAAATCCTGGCCACTGCACTGAATTCATCACTCCCGAGTGGGAAAACGAAGCCTTCAGCCAGTGAACGACAGGGGAAACAAAATCATAAAAAAGCCTGAGGAGGGGCAATCAACTAAACACGAGATATGAGCGGAAGAATGCGGCCGCTTTAATGATTCTGTTGATGATTAAAGAAAGGAAGTGGTATATTAAAGCCGCAGGTACACAGTGAAATGAGATGCTGTGAATTCATCCGAGAGTTCACTGGTGTGAGGAACAGAAAGGCTGTTATGCAATGTTACGCTTGCCCTCGATGTACCACTCTGAGTCATGAAAGTGTAGCAAAGCAAAGCCATCCACTGGAAAAAGAGACTGCATTACTGCGAAACAGAGACGGAGGGAAAGAAACTGATGAACAAAGTCGAACAAAAACGTCAATCGTCCTTCACTCAAAAATAGACCTGTGTGTCTTACTTCAACTACTTATTCAAAATGAGCTGTAACGACACAATTCTTACGTTTTTTCAGGACAACTTAAAAGTTTTATGTTCAATCTACTTACATTTCTAAAAACAATTATGTTAGTAATCGTGTGGAGCCCAGCATTTTTTACAGTGTTTGGATTTTCATGGGTCGAACCCTTTACTTTGGTACTATTAAGGATCCTAATTAACATAGCATAGGAGGAGTTTTAAATTTACATTAGGCTTATTATTGATACGCACCCCTAAATACATTTCTGGGGAGCGGCAAATATGTCCCAGGAGCTACGTTTTTTTTGCATTTTTGATTTTGCAAATCCATCAGAGGCCGCTGTGTATGCTTTTTCAGATCTCGAATTTCCATTTGCTCCTGCTGTTCTCGGGTAAATCCACAGTGAGTGGTTGTTAGGTGGGTGGATTTGGGATGGCGGTGTGTGTTTGTCTGAATAACACAGTTGAGAACTGGATTAGTAACTGTGCTGTGGTTGTTAGTAACTGTATTATAGACCAGGTTTCGTGCGGACTAATGCTGCGTTCACACCAGAAGCTGAACGCGCATCAAGCGCGAGTGAATTACATGTTAAGTCAATGCAAACGCATGAATAGACATCCTGTAGCGCGATACACGCAAATGGCGCAGCACGAATGACGTGAATTGTGTAAATGGCGCGATATGCGCAAATTGAGTGTTTGACATGCTTAACGCGCGTTTCGCGCAAATCACTCGAGTTTGAAAATATGAACTTCAGCGGACATTCGCACCGCGTTAACCAATCAGGAGCTTGCTCTTGTGGGGGCGTGATTGTGACGTATTGCCTGTTGTGGGTATCCCAGGTGAAGTGAATTTGACACGCGAATGAAGCGGGGTTTGACGCGCAAATGAAGCGGGTAAACTCAAATGTTGCGATTTATCCGCGCATTCCGCGTCTGGTGTGAACGCAGCATAAGGGTGTAACAATACGGGTATTCGTATTGAACCGTTCGGTATGACACTTTCTGTTCGGTTTGTAATGCGTACCGAACAAAAAATGTAATATCATAAAAGATAAATGAGGGGAAAAAAAAGTGTACAAAATACAATGTTTTCAGTGCAACAACAGTCAACAAGGCATCGCAAATGACATGACAGGCAACATGCTGACTTCCCCACCTACTGGACTAATATGAAAATGTTCTTCTGATTTATTTACAATTCAGTTTGTACAGTAATTTTTTCTGTATTTTGGTAAAGATATCATATGAGAGACTTGCTTTGTTTATTAAATAAAGTGCATCTAATTGGATTTGCATTTTAAACATTAAATAAACGTTAAAAAAAATTATTATTTTTTATTTCACATATTTAAGTTTTAGTTATGATAATACCAAAATAATTCTGCAGAAATCTGCAGATTTTTAGCAAAATCCTCAGCAGAAATAGCTAAAATCGTCCACAGATTCCGTCTGTAATATTTGAACATGTCAACTCTTCTACATTGACGTCACGGAATCACTAACTGGAATTGGACGAAAACTGGAAACCCGCGCACAACATGTAACTATCCCCGCACTACATGTAACTATCCCTGCAGCATTCAGACAGGTAATTCCTACAGATGCAACAACTTGAATCATAAGGTAAACACAAAACAAAAGTTCCTAGTTTTAGCTAAACACTAGCTCCAATATGTTTACGCAGCTCCCGGATGGTTTGCCATTTCCGGTCAAAATTTGAAGTGTAGAAGCGTCCAAACTTTAACTGCTGATATTGCCCACATTACATCGCGTGTTGGACCCGGGTGAAAAGTGTAAACAAACTACAAACATGGTGGACGGGCAAGACCAACTGTCAAGCAGAGACACTTTGGTATACTGTAGATGCTTGTAAGACTGTTAATCAATATCTCGCCAACAAGAACATATTTAAATCATGTTTTCTGTGTTATATTCAGGCCCGGATTGGCTAATCGGGAGGACCGGGAGAATTCCCGGTGGGCCGGTGCGTTTTTTGGCCGCGAGGGCCGTTGTCCCTAGCTCCAGAATCTGTTGCTCTCAGCAGTCACACTTTTTACATTAATTATTTTTTTTACTTGACCACAGTCTTCTTATTAATTATTTTACCTTAAATGCACAGTTGTTGTGGTCCAGTGGTTAGCGCGTTAGGCTATGACACAGCGGACCCGGGTTTGATCCTCGTCTGAGTAGATTTTTTTTTTTTCATTTTTATTGTTAAGACATATATTACTGTTAGGGTTGTTGAACATTTGAAGTTCTAAAGCAGCTGTTTTCTCAAAAAAAAATACGTGATAGTGTCATTAGAGACTGATTTGGAAATTACCTTATTTTAATATAGTCAGTCGTGAACTGAGGTGGGCCGGTCTGAGGCTTGAAACTCCAGGGCTGAAAAGGAGTCCAACTCCGGCCCTGGTTATATTCCATCTGCAACAACAATATCGGACTTCTATAAAGCTATGTTTGGACATTAACGTCTGAATGCAGAACTATCCAAAGGCCTGAGGAAATTTCTCTGCATGAAAGACTCTCGAATAGGAGATTAAACTGCTGCTGTTTCTCCAATAAGGTAGGAAATGAAATACGACAGAAATGTGTACGATGTGTGGATGATTGACAGGGCTCAGCAACACAACGATCTGTTAATGAGGAAGTACCAAAGCTTGCATTCTCTTCTGTTACACACTCAAAAGCATATGTTATTCCTTCACAAGAAAGTACATACTTTTAGGGCGTAGTATAAGTATGTATATTGGGATAAAGCATAAATCAGCCCGAAGTATAAAGTTCAACTAAATTAGTTTAAATTAAGTAGAAGTAGCACAATTAAATTGTAGTGAAATTGCTAAATTTCATTGTATAAAGATAACCAAATAAAATTGAGTAAGTCAAACTTAATTTGTTTGTATAAAATCAGCCCACGCAAATTGCTTCCGACCACTTAATCACGCAATGAATAATTTTTTTCCAGAGTATAGTCAAAAATGACCTGCTGCTTGTTCAAACTACTTCTTTAAAATGAGCTGAAACATGATTCCTGTGAGATAACCTAATTCTTTTATGTATCAATCCACTTAACTTTGTAAAAACGATTAACCTGATTAATTTGTGTTGGGACAACATGAAGAAATCATGTGGAACTGCATTTTTGGTTTCCAGTTTACAAGAGTATCATGAGCTGTTTTCTTTTTAACACCATCCACCACATTTTCTACTCTTTTAATTATTTACAGCCTCTATCAGTGGATTTCAACCTGTGGGATGAAGCTGTGCAACCGTGCAACACAAAAACAGAGATTGAGGGAAAGAAATCGAGAGTGGAGCTGACAGATATTCACAAACCACCACCCGGGGAGCATTTTAAGGAGGCCATTTTACCCTTTTAAATGAAGGCTGAATGAGCGGCGGAGTGAAAATATGAAGCAGGTTTACTCAAGAGACTCCAATCCTCTCTGATTGAGGTGGGGGGCTGGCAAGTAACGCTAGTGAAATGAAGCGAGACTCTCGAGGGCGACAGGCGGGCTGTCATTTCCAGTTGACCCGCAGGACCTGCTGAGACACCTGCGTGATAATGCTGTGACAGCGTCGAGATTTGTTCTGGCACAGCAATTTCAGCTTCGCCAAAGTGAGTATATCCACTCACAATCTGCCATTTGGGACTCTTCAATGCATATAGTCAAGCACAAGAGATGATAAAAGTCTTTGGATAGTTATTGATCAAATTTTATTTCATTTTTTAAAAAGTATGAGTGAACCGGAAGTTGCTGAGACTTATTTCTGTATGTTGACATACTTCCAACGGAAAGAGAATATTGAGTAGGGGCGGGGCTTTCTTTTCCTCATCATTCCCTCATAGCAATTTAATAAGTCTGTTCGACTTCTGCACTGCGCAGACCTATCGAAATCGGTCTTTTCAAGAGTTTACACTTAGCTGATGATTGATTATAGAGCTTGTTTGGCATGCTATCCCGGGAGAGAACCCTGAGTTCATAAGATCCTCGAGCCCGGGGCTCCCTCCCATTTGCAAGCAAGAGGGGAGTTTGAGCTCAGGTAGATCTGGAGAACTCCCCTGCTGTAGTAACTAATGAACAGATAGTGATTGCTCTTAAGAGATAACTACTTACTAGGAGCATGTGTATGGTGCCGATTTGGATTAGTCAATCAACTTAAGTTGCATATTTTTGCACGGTTGGAGGAAACCAGGCAACCCAGGGGAAACTCACATGAGCACGATGAGAACGTGTAAACTCCACACAAATACGTTGGCTGGCTTGGTAAGGACTAGAACCAGTGACGTTCTTGCTGTGAGGCAACAGTGCTAACCACTGGGCCACCGTGCAACCCATCCTTTTAGGGGTGGAAGGTGGGATTCTTTAAAACAAAGATAGCTGTCATATGGAACTTTGAACACAAAAACAAAAATATTTAAACAAAATATCTGACCTCTTTATAATAAAGTGAAGTTTATTCATGAACAAATTTCGAGAGGATCACGTGCTTATGATTGTTCGCAGCTGTTCCAACTTTAGCTAATGACTGATTATCCTATCAGACGATCCTTAACTCACTATAAATAACCAGACTTTTCTCATCTCAATATCTTCGTCTTGAAGAAACCCCCCACCCAACCCTACTTTCCCTCCTTTCAAACGGGCGTCACGGTGGCCAGCGATTAGCGCTGTTGCCTCACAGCAAGAATGCCCCTGGTTTAATTCCTTTCCAAACCAGATGGCATTTCTGTGCGGAGTTTGCTCGTTCTCCCCGTGGTCGCGTGGGTTTTCCCCGGGTCCTCCGGTTTCCCACAGTTCAAAAACAAGCACTCTAAACAATTAATCAAAATACATTAGCTAAATTCTGAGTACACCTTTCAGCATACATATCCGACACTTAGCTACTACAAGCACGAAGGGGTGTCATCGAGATCTACCTGAGCTCAAACTCCCCTCTCGCCTTGCAACGGGAGGGAGCCCAGGGCTCGAGGATCTTATAAGCTCAGGGCTCTCTCCCGGGACAGCACGCCAAACTAGCTTTACTATCAATCAACAGCTAAATGTGAACTCTTGAAATAAACATTAAAGAGACTCTTAAACTTGATAAATAAAATGTTACAAAGTGTGTGCAACTAAGGTAGATCAACATCTGTAAGGTGTCAGTAATAATGATACTGTACACCTTAAAGTCTGTAACTCAAAAGAAATAACGAATATCAAATCTGAGCTTTCAAGAAAGGAACCAGCAATCATTATTCAAATGCACATTGCAACATTACAAATTGTGAAGTTGAATGACTACCTCTATGCTAAAAACGCTTTCAGATTGTGTGACATCCTTTATTTACAAGCGCGAGCGCATGGTTTCCTTGACCATTTGAGTTTTGCGCTCGCGTTCCCCTGGCGTCTCTCGTAACGAGCTGACCAGCAACCGTTTTCTCAGAGGATGACAAACAGACAAACCATTGCTGCGTTCTGATACAAATTAATGGAGAAAAGTAAAAAGCGCTGCAGTGTTTGGGTGCGCTGTGTTTGTCTGAGTTAATTATTCTACTATTATTACCAGACATCCCAAGTCTCGCACGTATTTGAATTGAGACTCCTGGATGACAGCAAACAAATGATAAATACGTGGACCTCTTTCACCCATAGACTGTAAAATATATGGACGTAGTATCCGTGATGTCACCCATAGGTTTCTAAAGAGCGCAAAAGAAGCCGCAAGTAGGCGCGGCCAACCGTCGCCATTTTGTTCGCATGTCATCACACCCACGGCGGGATACCAAACAAGGGCAAAGGGGCGGACAGTGAGCGGAGCTACAGACGCATGCTGGCATTTAGCTTGGATCTGGTTCAGACACACTTTACTTTGGGAGAACGCTTAATATTTTATCACCTGTGACTGTGGTTTGTATTCTGACCACTTGTGCTTGGTTGTACACTATATCAATAAAGTGTTTAGACTTGTAAAAACACTGCTGTAATACACTGAGCCACTAAACATTGTTCTTATGACGTTTTTCAACAGGAGGAAAACGCAAATTACTTCCAAACACTTCAGATATAGTCTGTGTTAGTTAATGTAAGACTATTGATGAAATCCAGCATAACACTGTATGACAACGCTTCAGATGACTGTTCTAGAGCCTACAGCTAATCAATCTGACAGATTCTGGAGCTCTAAATATAAATATAAACGATAAATGATCTTAAATAAATCAAATACATGTATAAAGATGGTATTTAAGTATATAACTTTACTCACATGGGAAACGGAGGCCACGTGAATGGTTTGTGAGCACAATTAAGTGCACTCAGCATGCCATTCCATCAAATAAATGTAGGAAACAAGTTCAAAAGGCAGTCGACTGTGTAAAGCCACATAAAACAACACAGAAATACGATAAATACGCCGAGTTCAGTGGCTAATCTGCAGGATTCAGCTGAGGTGACGTGACGGCGACCAACGAGACCTAGCTGTCACTCAAGTGGCCACGCCCTGAATTATGCAAGCTTAATATAACTTAATATAAAGGAAACGGATGAGTTATAAAAAAATTCACCCCCCTCACAGTTGTCATGAAAGGGTAATATTAGCTGTATTAACCAAAATCTTTTTTGTACCAGGCTGTAAACACCTTTTTTTCTGCTGTAAAGTTAGCCATTATAACAGTGGGCTCAATTGAAATTTGCTCTGTTTTGGAGCCAGGAGCGGCCACGACTAGCGGAATTTCGGATGAATTGCAGTTTTAGTTACTTCTGTATTGGCTTCCTGAGAGAGAGCGGGAGGTTGCCGCTTGCTTGCACCACAGCAATTTTTTTTTTCACACTTTTAAAAACAAAAACGAAATTAATACACTTTAATAAATGAAGCAGGTCTGCTTGAAGGATTAATGTTTTTCATAATTGCTAAATGGAGGCCAAATTATTTGCACAGTCAAACTGACCTCAACAGTGATGCTAATTGTGCCATTTTGGTGACTGTTGCTTTAAATTCAAATGAGGTTGTGCTCTTTTTAGAAG
Source organism: Danio rerio (assembly GCF_052040795.2). Taxonomy (NCBI): domain Eukaryota; kingdom Metazoa; phylum Chordata; class Actinopteri; order Cypriniformes; family Danionidae; genus Danio; species Danio rerio. The sequence continues at coordinate 10,942,153 of NC_141023.1, forward strand.
AGGTCAGAGCTACAGATGCCTGTGTGTCGGCATAGTGGAAGATTTAAAAACTAGACTTAAATCCTATGCTAATGAAGGAGAGATCATCACTAGTGGGCGGGGCTTTACCACTCTGATGACATGTGCAAAGGGAGAATGTCAATCAAAGTGTTTCTGCAGGCTATTTTTAATAAAGTGTGATTATAAAGAATAAAATTAATATATATTTTACAATTAGAAGCTGCTTATATTCATAGACTTTTGCCACACAATTGTGTTTAAACCCCTTATAAATTAGATTAGAATTAGAATTAGATTTTTGCATAATAGGTCCCCTTCAAAGATTATTTCATTAGCAGTTATTTTTAAAACACTGAACATATAAAGACTTGGACAATAGCCGGTTGGCTAATCCTACAAGTTAGAAGAGATTTAGTCATTTATCTTGCTATCAATACCATCAAAATGCCGTTTTCATTTCCTATTAATAATGGTCTGGCATTCCTCATTAAATAAAGAGGATCTATTAAGTGACCATAATTATGACCTGAAAGGATTAATACCATTCGTATTCTGGCTAGCTCGGAAAATAGATCACTCAGTGCCCAATTATTGGCTTTTGCTTGAGCTCAAGTACAATTAACAAAAAAGGACCCATTTGCATAAGTTAATTAAGTAAAATTGTCAGCCTTTGGCCACATTTGCACTAAAGCCGATGCTTCAGATTGGAACTTGTGAGAATCCAATTCTGGACCATCTAATGGAAGAGATTTGCACATCAATACTTGAAAATGTGTAAAACTTTAATGAAACAATTGTGCAAACAAACCTCTGCATTAATTTAATATAATTAGCCAGTTAAAAAGGGTACTGATTCCCAGATGCTGTTTTTCTTTGTTAACTGCTGCTAAGAACAGTCGTGACATCAGTATACAAAGAAAAATATATTACAGCCCTAAATTCAACATGGATTGGATTACTAATGAGTGAACCACCACTGAAGAAAAAAAAAAAACATTTGCAATATACGAATTATTGCATGAATTATTACTAATATAATACTAAACCCATATAGAACTTGATATATAACAATATATGCAAATCATATATATAACACACAAGTTTATGTTTGGATTTCCCAAACATAAATATGATAGACATTAAAAATAAATAAATAAACAAATAAATAAATAAATAAATAAATATACATATAAATCTTTACATGTTCATGTATGGCCATGTATCCGGTTTCCATTGAGAAGCAGAAATAAAAAGACATCAAGGCCATACAGAAATATTTTCTCAGAATAGTCTCTGCTTTGATACTTCAAAATTCATTGTACAGACACGCATAAAAACATTGTGTTGAGTCTTACAGGTCTGACACAAAACAAGAAGTACCTTTTGCCAGTATTATCAACTTTCTCTTTAAATTAAAGGGAAACATCCAAAACATTTAAATAGTAATAGAATTTCATCAACATGCAAAGATGCACACAAACATGGCACTGCACTGGATATTAATATGCCACCTAAAAATGCTAATTGTACTTTGTTGACCACACAGAAAACCACTGATTATACTGAGAAAACGAGAAAAATGGTTGTGCAAATCTTCAACATGAATCCCTGTCTGAACGCTGCGGAAAAGGTTAGACAGCATGTAACTGACTAAAAGATCTGCTCCGATAGCTGGATATGTCACAGAAACTGTGAGAGGCAAAAATTCAACAAAACGCTTTGACAAGTAAAACCCAGAGGACAATGACAACACGCAGGATAAAAGATAAAGCTTCACAGCCAGACGAGTCAAGAGCCCAAAGTGTCTCGCTCATTTTGCAACAAAAGCACAGTAGCTATCTTTCCATCCAAATATGGCATTAAACTTCTGGATTATCGCATTAAACATTTGTGAATAAAGCAGCGTTTCCAACCAGTGAGTCCAAAAGAACAAAATAGTCACATCCTGATGAACTGACGGCAAATATCAGAAGTGGAATTTGCAGGTTAGGAGACGCCACTGTGGGCCTTTTTCTTATTTAATAAATTACTTACTGGAATTTGATACCAATCGGTGCTAAAATTTTAAATTTCCAGTGTCCATTTCCTGCTAACATTTGAGCGATGTTGAGCACGTTTTTAAACAGCGCTGACTTGCCATTGCGTTCACAGAAATGCCATGCTCAACAGAAATGACTGTGATTGGCTGTAGAGGTCATCAGTTCACTGAACTCACCTCTGTTTACCCTCACGGCAATTTCTGTTGAGCACATGAACACAATGGCAAATCAGCTCTGTTTAAGAGCGCGCTCAAATGTTAGCGGGAAATGGACATTTTTTTTAATTTGAGTACCGATTGGTATCTAATTCCAGTAATGTGATGACACTAATCCACTTGTTAAGTGTGACATCACGTGAAGCGGCTTCCGGGTCCAAGCGCTATATCAAACTGTATAGGCAGACTTATCAAATGGTAATAACAAACGTTTACAAAGCGATGTAATACTTTCTAAAATCATGATAGCAATATATACAAACATGCCTAATTCATTTTTTTAATAAGTTGTAAAAATTTTGGTATTTGTGATGCAGCAAGCCCAGAGACTGTATTAGTGTACACCATGATTTTATAGAAAATGTCATAGGGCTAAAAAGTGGCCATAAACGAATATTTTCTCTATTTAAAGGAGTAGCGAATTGGACCCGGAAACAGTATTCCATACGTCACTAATACCTCACGACAACCGGATTACTTGTGCTTCAGAGTACTAGAATGAAACAATGAACGTGAGGTGGCATTTGTGTTTCCATCGTAGTTTACGGTGATTAACTAATTTGATAAAAAGATTATCCAACCCAATTTCAAAATTTATGAACACCTTGGCGATTCCATTAAGCATTTATTAATGTGATAATTGGTGCTGGGTAAGTTACTTCAAAAATGTAATTAATTACTAATTACATCATTAAAATTGTATTTAAATTGCATTATTATTTACGGTGTCTGAAAAGTAACTCGGTTACCTAATAAGTTTTTAAATTACTTGACTCGACACAACTTAAAATTCAGCACATAAATGCACTTCATACACTACTGGTCAGGAGTTTGGGGTCAGTAGGATTTTTAAATGTTTTAAAATAAGCTTCTCCTGCTCACCAAAGCCGCATTTATCTTATCAAAAATACAGTACAAATGGTAAAACTGTGAAATGTTATTGCACTATAAAATACCCGTCCAACAGCAGTTTATAATGTGATTTAATCATTTATTGCAGTGATTTTAAAGATGATATTTCAGCTACATTATTCCAGCCTTCAGAGTGATATGATCCCTCAAAAATCACTCCAATATTAATTATTATTGTTATTATTAATATTATTATTAATATCACAGTGATAAAAGCATTAATGGCTGGAGTAATCATTTAATTTGAAACTACATACAATAAGAAAGCAGTTATTTAAATGTTTATATATATATATATATATATATATATATATATATATATATATATATATATATATATATATATATATGTATATATATATATATATGTATATATATATATATATGTATATATATATATATATATATATATATATATATATATATATATATATATATGTATATATATATATATATGTATATATATATATATGTATATATATATATATATATATATATATATATATATATATATATATATATATATATATATATATATATGTATATATATATATATATATATATATATATATAAATTATAAAATAATATAAATATTTAAATATTTATTTAACAATAGTCTGACCTTTTTTTACATTTATTAAATGGCAACTTGATGAAAAGAATATAAAAAAATTAATAAAAAACTGACCCCAAACTTTTGACCAGCAGCGTTTAAAATATCAATGCCAAATAGACAATAGAAATTTTAATTCTTTAAATCTGAGCCAAACAGGACCTTTTAGCTTTATTAAGGGATGTAACGCTTTAAGAATTAGAAACATTATATGTATCAAATCACAAAACATTTCAAAGCAATGACACAATAATTACACACCAAATTTTGACAGGAATTTCAGACTCTGTGTTCATTGATTCTCAAGCATGTTCAATCAGTTCCACTTCTCTTAATTGATGGATCCAGAACTGTTGAATTTGTGTACAGTATTTAAAGAAGTACATAATGAGTTACTGTAATTAAATTACCTGACCATTAACACACTTTTATGTTCCAAAGATGCAAGGCCACTAGATTTGTCACTAAACAATAACTGAATCAGCTGTGTATTGTGTGCGAGCGTTGCTGATGATATTGGTAAAATTCAAGATTTGTGAGTCATACAGCTTTGGGTAACTCAAATCAGCCACCACAAGTCTCTCCTCCATCTTCAAAAGTCTCCATAGTCATCTTGACAACACAAACACTGCTGTCACCTCAACAGAAACCCCACCTCTGCTTTCGTTTGAATGGCAAAAACACAAGTTGCAGCAGGCGGTTAAAACACGAGGCGCGCAGAACAGATAAGCAGAGTGTGAAACGCTCACTGCCGTTAGTAAATCATTTAAAAAAGTCACCTCTCAAAGCAAAAAGCACATTCGGTGTTGATCGGCCCCTTACTTTTTCTGTGGAAAAGTAATCTAATTACAGTACCTAGTTACTCTGTAATTAATTACACACAACACTGGTGATAATTAAAAACATGCATAAAAATAGGTAAACAGAAACATAGCTAGGTCTAAACAACAACACACATGCTCAAGTACATCTGGAATGCGCATCTCACCTTTAAGTTGATCTGCAACCACACTCGGTCCAATCCTTTCTGTGACTCGGCCATCTTCTCGCAAGTAGCGGTCATCCAAGAACTTGTCCGTAGCCTCCGACAGGTGAACCTTCCCGGCAACACCCAACTGCTCCATGAGATTGGCTAGGTTTACGTCATTGGACCAGACATCGAATTTGAAGCGCTTCATGCCGAGGATGCCACAGAGCACGGTGCCTGTATGGATGCCAACCCGCATGTTCACCATCTCCTTTTTTTCCTGGCAGAACTGCTCAATGGCCTGAATCATCCCAAGCCCCATTTCCACACAACAGTAGGCATGGTCCTCTCTTGGTTCGGGACAACCTGCCACGCAATAATAACAATCCCCAAGAGTGCTGATCTTCTCGCAGCATGTAAGCTCGCACAGGCGATCAAATCGCCCAAATAAGTCATTAAGAAGTCCCACAAGGGCATGAGCTGACTTGTTGGCGCTCATCTTAGTGAATCCCACTATATCAGCAAACAGTATACTGACCGGCTCCATGCGCTTCATGTTGAAAGGCCGAAAGATGATCTGCCCCCGAGGAATCGAAGTCTTCTTGCGTTTAGCGCTCTTGGGGCTGGAAGCTCCCGCAATCGCTGCTCCCGTCGAGTAGCGTTTAACCGAATTATCATTATCGTCATCGCCCTGCTTCATAAGCTCATCAGCCACCCTACGAGGCATCACCGAGTGGATCATCCGCTCCTTCAGGGCCTTTTCCACCTCCAAGTCTTTCCCGTGCATGATAGCCTGCCCGACCTTGAGGAACGTGCTGCGGGAACGCACTTCAGACATGATGAAAAGGTGAATGCCGATGATGTGGGCGCACACATGCAAAATAGCCCGTCCAGGGATCAGCCAGTAAAGTGTCTCCAAATGCTCCTCGGTGGAGTTGCTCCACCTGTTGTCTTGAATCAAGTGCATCCATCCAAGAGTCTCAAAAAGCACCGAGTAGATCAGGCCAAGCAGTAGTGAAGCATAAAATCGGACATGGAGGAAACTGTAGAGCAACGAAAGCACCTCCATACCTAGAGAAAAGGTACCAACTGGGGACAAACACGGGGTAACTAGATCTCCACTTTGGGTGGCTTCGAATGTCAGATTTTTATCCTCGGCACCACTGAAGTCGTCATCTTCATCCTTCAAAGGAGGAGCGTTAAAGTCACTAAAGCCTGATGTTTGGATCTGAGGTGCAAGCGTGAGTGCAAAGGTCACGACTATGAGCAACAGGGAGGCTTGGTTGTAGCAGTGAACATAAAAGCGAGTGAACGTGAAGACAAACAGGACACAACAGAGGAGCAGGAAGGAGGCTGTGGGCAATAAGAAGGCAGTTCGTTCACATCGATTAGCGTTAGCCATGAAGAACAACCCCCAAAGGAGGCTGGCAGCCGCCAGGTAGAACAACACACAGCGGAAGCGCCTCCGCGTCTGCGGGAAGCAGCGCTCGCGACAGGCTTCCTCCAGGATGTTGGAGTCAAACTTGGGGTTCCAGAAGTGTCCAGCTGACCTCTCGAACAGCTGTGGCATCTTCCTCTGAGTGCGCAGGCTTTTGACCACCGGCTTGCGGATGGCAGATTCGCCAGAGCTACAGCTGGAGGAGATGCTGTACTTGCAGTGTTTGGAGCCCCCGATGAGGTTGCACATGGCACTGGCACCAAAACTCCCACGCTGCTGTTTGTGCGGTTTAACGCGCACAGAAACGGCACCATCGCCACTGGAGTCACAGCTTGCTTCACTGTTGTGAAACAGTAGATGCTGAGGAGAAGCCATAATTCTGCTTAGACTAGATGTGAGCTGAGATAAACGGCGCACAGATGGAAAAACAATCAAGAGGGAAAACAAATGGAAATTGAGTCATACGACTCTTGACGGCGAACGGTTTACTTAAGACAGTTCCAGGATTTTAGGTAAGGTTTTCACCTCATGACGTCAATAGCGCATTCCTCTTCTCCTCTGTCCTTCTCGACGCACATGGGTCAGAGAGATTTATCCAGGGCGCATGGAGTATCTCAACTGACTACTATAGTAAATCAAAATGTTCTTACATAAGTTACACCACAGAAATAAAGACTCAAGTCAGAGACTGTTTGCTTTGACTCCGTAGGGAACTTCTTAACTCCAATCTGACTCCATTTTCTCCATAAATGAGCCATTACATTGGTTTTCGAGAAGGATATTGTTGCGTTTAATAGACTACCAGCATGCATGCTTGAAGATGGCATTTCTCATATCCATCTCTATAAAGTCCTAAAAGTATTGATCCAATAATCAAACAATAAAGAGAGTCAAACTTTTATCAGGAGAAGAGTATCTTAGATCAGTGCAAAAGTGTCCATAAATAACGTGAGGTGTTTTAACTTTATTAGCTTTACAGGAAAAAATAAATAAATCAAAGCCTTACGTCCTCCGTTTGTTCTGTAGATACGTAATGCTCATACTCGCGGTCATTTGGGGACTCCGCGTCCTGTCAAAAAGACAGAGGGGGTGCTGATGTCAAAATCAACCAGTCTTCTCACAAAAAAATGGCCTGTCGTGTTAATATTCTCTTGACTGGAGCACCGACCTTTCCTGAGTTCCCACTCCGGATCTCGCAGGGGCTCCTATTGCGAATAAAACGTGCGTAACGAGATGAAAAAACCACGAAGAATGCGCGTGTTTAAATACGCTGCAAAACTTATCATGCAAGACGCGTGATGTCCAGTATATTCCCATACACTCGAAAGTACTGTAGTGTCATTTTAGGTTTATCTTGAAGTCATGCACGCAAAAACTTAAATGCATCAGAACTGAATTCACACTGTAGCCAGAATTTAGTCAAGTTTGCGTTTCTTTAACGTAGACTGAAAGTCTTCTCTCTCTCTCCATAGACTCGCAGTGATAAAGTGCCTCTTTGGTTTCTCTTCAGGACTCATTGCCACGGGCAGCTTTCTCCAGTGACATCCAAACAAACCTCTTTCTCAGCCGGTTCCTCTGTTTTCTCCATCAGGACACAGCATGGCACTCCTGACACATGTCAGCGTCTCGCGGGCATCACAGTGCACTTAAAGTGTGCGTTTGCGCGTGGCCATCAGACATCACCGAGATCTCCATCTGTATTCGCGATCCGACGCGGTGTCTGTGCAAAAAAAAGTCCACCAGACGCTGGAAATACATTGAGAGGTGGGGATAAACGCGTGCGTGCTCGCTCCGGAGAGAGAACAACAGAGGGGTGGCGAGCACGCACTCCCAACAAACCGCAGTGTTCGCGTCCGAGCGCGTCCACGACGTACCGGCGCGCGTAACCGAGAGCAGTCGGAAAGGGAGGGTGGGTGTTTTTGGGGGGTTCCAGTCAATGACGTATAATGCAGGGGGAGACACAGCTGTCATATCGAGAGTAATAGGAAATCAACCAGAGCCAATTTGGCGTTGACATCGTGCTGATCTAAACACATTTTCCGCCCTGTCTGCATGATTCGTTTCATTGCTTTTTATAGACAGACAGACAGAGATAGATAGATAGATAGATAGATAGATAGATAGATAGATAGATAGATAGATAGATAGATAGATAGATAGATAGATAGATAGATAGATAGATAGATAGATAGGTAGGTAGGTAGGTAGGTAGGTAGGTAGGTAGGTAGGTAGGTAGGTAGGTAGGTAGGTAGGTAGGTAGGTAGATAGATAGATAGATAGATAGATAGATAGATAGATAGATAGATAGATAGATAGATAGATAGATAGATAGATAGATAGATAGATAGATAGATAGATAGATAGATAGATAGATAGATAGATATATAGATAGATAGATAGATAGACTCTCACATGAAAAATTACTATAGTAAAACATAGTAAATACTAATGTTTTTGAACTATACTATAGTAAAATGTATTATACTGTATTTGTTACTGTATATGTTAGCAACTATATAATAACTGCAAACAGATTAATTCAAGTTCTTTACTATATTATGGTTCAAAAACGTATAAGTATTTACTATGAATTACTATAGTATTTTTTTATGTGCGTAGACAGTTACCCACATGAAAAATACTATAGTAATTCATAGTATACAGTACAATAAAATAGTGAACCATGAAGTTGTATTATACTGTATATATTTTAATATCTAAACTTATGAATTAATGCATGTTATAACACATTGTAAAACATTATCTAATCAATTAGCCATGACAGCATATGCTTTTAGCTCATTGTAATTTATTGAACTAAGCTAATCATGTTCTAACTTAGTTACGCAAGCTAATTTAAGTCAGTTTAGCAAAAGTTCAATGCACTCATAAAGAATTAATTTAATTCAGCTTAAAAATTTAAGGAACCAGGATTTTTTTACAGTGTATTACTTATAATGAGCTGATAAATTTAATAAATACTATAGTAGACTTTTGATTTTACTACAGTAAACTGTGGTATATTGTAGTATAATATACCCAATAGTTGTAGAAAACTACAGCATTTGAACATTTGTTTACGTTACCATAGTTGCTGTGTAACAGATTAATTCACATACTATTTTATGGTTCAAAAACACTACAGTATTTACCATAAATTACTATAGTATTTTTTATAGACAGACACAGATAGATTCACTCAAAAATAACTTTTGCTTCTTGATCAAAGTATTTATTTAAAATGAGTTAAAACAACATAATTCTAAAGTTTTTTTGGGACAGCTTAATTGTTTTGTGTTCAATCCACTTAAATTTGTGAAAAAGATCAAGTTAACATATTTGATTTGTGCTGTGACAACATGAAGGAATTGTGTGGAACCCTGCAATTTTTACAGGATAGGTAGGTAGGTAGGTAGGTAGATAGATAGATAGATAGATAGATAGATAGATAGATAGATAGATAGATAGATAGATAGATAGATAGATAGACAGACAGACAGACAGACAGACAGACAGACAGACAGATAGACAGACAGACAGACAGACAGATAATACTTTAACTCAATAAATTCCTGATAACCGGACTTCTCTTGCTCTCCAGGTCAGTTCTGTTTGCATGTGGCTAAAGGGTTTATTAAACATTTTCCACTGTGTTTTCCGTAATGCTCGCCAAATCCACCAATTTTGTAATTAAATGTTGATCCCAGTTTATGAAACGATTCCCAAAATAAACCATAAGTCTTTAATCCGCATGTTTTAATTAATGGAGTCTCTTTTCCGCTCAGCTGTACTGCGCTGAATCAAAGTGATTATGTTGTTTTGAATGCAGAAAACCTTCCAGAGATTGTTTTGAAGGGGATTCCTGGACATACCCCTGGAGAAAAAAATGATTCAGATTGGATTTAATCAATTTTCATAAGGTTTGCAAACAATGTACAGTTGAAATCAGAATTATTACCCCTTTTAATTTTTTTTCTTTTTTAAATATTTCCCAAATGATGTTTAACAGATTCAGGAAATTTTCACAGTATGTCTGATAATGTTTTTACTTCTGGAGAAAGTCTTATTTGTTTTATTCCGGCTAGAATAACAGCAGTTATTATTTTTTTAAATGCCATTTTAGAGTCAAAATTATTAGCCCCTTTAATTTATTTCTTATGATAGTCTACAGAACAAATCATCGTTATACAATAACTTGCCTAATTACCCTAACCTGCCTAGTTATCCTAATTAACCTAGTTAAGCCTTTAAATGTCACTTTAAGCTGTATACAAGTGTCTTAAAAAATATCTAGTACAATATTATTCACTGTCATCATGGCAAAGATAAAATAAATCAGTTATTAGAAATGAGTTATTAAAACTATTATGGTTAGAAATGTGTTGAGAAAAAAAATCTGTTCTTCGTTAAACAGAAATTGGGAAAAACTAAACAGAGGGGCTAATAATTATGACTTCAACTGTATCTAATCTTCAAAAACGGCACCGCAAACATTACAATGAAATATAAAGACTTCACGAATTAGCTATGTACATTACAGTAATGTACTCTCCGCTCATTCACTAATGTTCAGTGGCAGTTCTAGTTTAAATGGCACCCTGGGTGAACCACCCCATATCCAGCTAAACCTCCCCCCCACCTCAAGCCAAAAAAATAAAAATACAACATATAGAAACTGTGGTTGACTTTTTATTGCTCCCATTAGAACACATGTAATTGTCTCAAACAAACAATTCAGACAGCATACAAACAAACTGAAATGTTACTAAAATTTCACTATACATCACTACATATTACCCTTAAAGTAACCCCCAGGGGTGTCGCTAGACAATGGTCACGCCCCACTACCCCAAAAACATATATTTATATTTTACTTATTTAGTAAAAATAAATATTAATCTGATTATTTTTACAATTCTAAATAAATAACAGAAATCAATTCTAAATGTGACTGGAAAACTGGAGTGAGAGGCTAAGATCTCTTAAAAAATATTTATGTTATTAAGCCTTACCTCCTTGACTTTGAAAGACCCACCCCCCTTCTGACATAGTCCAGAATTTGGCCCCTATATGAGCTCATTTGTCCCATTTTTGACAGTATGCCAAATTGTGAAAATAACCAATCGAAGAAAAAGGCTTTTAAGAAGGCTTTTATTATTTAAATGGACAAATTCTGACTGACAAAATGAGCTGGTTTTTAATTAAAAACTTTTTTTTTTTTTTTATGATGGATGATAATAAATGAGCATTTAAAATAAGTATTTTTTAATTTCTAAAATTCTAATCTCATTACACTACAACTTGTAATTAAACAAATTTCTGTAAACAAAAAAAAAGTATGATAAGCACTTTGACAAACATGTAGGAAGTATTTTTGTTCCATCAAAAAGTGTGGTAATGATAACCATCCGACAAGCTAATCTAGTACAAATTAGTGCTAAAAATGTCACTTAAATGCAGCATTTAAACCTTGAATATCTAAGAAAAAAAAAAAGAACCATCCCTTTTATTGGCTGGCTATACGAACCTATATATATATATATATATATATATATATATATATATATATATATATATATATATATATATATATATATATATATATATCAGGGCTCGAAATTAACTTTTTTACTTGGTAGCACCAGTGCTCCCAACTTAATTAGAAACACCCACCAAAATGAATGAGCACTACTGCAAATTGAATATTAAGGGATTTATTAAATGTAAAAACAACATCAATTAGAACTAACAAAAACCAGAAACAACTATCTAACTATTGCAGAAATGACTTACTGATATTTGTGCAATAATTCCAAAATGAATGAAAAATAATTATAAAATATTAATAATGATGATGATGATAATACCAACGCTGTCTTGAATGTGCCAGTAATCAGTAACTAAATAGCAAAATAATAAACATCAAGAAATTATAAACAAAAGAAAGGAAGAAAAGTCTCACTTCTGCCACTCTTTAATGGTTTTGGCTTGGGTTGGTTTCATTTTAAATGCTCTTGTTTTGAGCTGATTTACATTTTTCTGTGTTCGTGAAATAAAGCAGGCGAGTCAGCCGACCCAATATATAAGCGGGGCAGAGCAGGATTCTTGCGATGACGACCGGCGCAATACCGCTCCTTGTTATGAGCCGCAGTTTCAGTTAGAAACTTAGTAGAGGCGAGCTTCTTTGGCGAAGATGTGTGCAGTGTTAGATTTTGCATTTAGTGGACATTTGTGCTGAACACGCAGTGAACGCAACGCATCGAGATTCGCGTACCTTCTCCAAAAACACTCGATTGATCTCGGCTGGCAGATCAGCATTCACCGCAAACCTGAGTTGTTTTCAGCCATTTGCATTTCCCGTGTTTACAAAAGCTCCTTGTCATCTGACAGCGGAAAGCCTAGAGTGATTGACAGCTAATATGAACCAGGGAAAGGAAGAGCGATTCAGCACTTTTTAAAAAAAAAAAAATCAAACAGGTCACACTACAACCATTATATGCAATCGCACAAATGCTCCCAAATATATTATGAGGTCACACAGATTCAATTTCAGCCGCAGTTTCGAGCCCTTTATATATATATATATATATATATATATATATATATATATATATATATATATATAATTTTTTTGTTATGTCCAGCAACGCCTCTGACGTTGCCCAACAGCTGCAATATTTGTCAAACTGTACTGAGTTTATTGATCTGCTGTCACTCTATGTGGGCGGAGTAATACACAAGGGTGAAGAGGCTGTACCAGTGCTGATATTGCAGAATATCGCATGGCAATCAGCCAATCAGATTCGAGAACCAGACAGAACTGTTGTATAAATCACAATATTTATTGCAGAAAAACAAAATATCGAAATGCAATGTAACCCAGGCATTCTTTCAGTGTTCACCAACTAAATTAAAATACAATGGAAGTCAATAGGTGCCAGCTACCAGCATTCTTCAAAATATCTTATTTAACATTCAACAGGAGAAAGAAGCTCAAACAGGTTTGGAACAAGTCAGTAAACTGTGTCAGAATTTTCAGTTTTGAGCAGAAATATGACTTTGATAATTTTGGGGTGTGAATTGCAACCCAGACATCCATTCAGCGAGATTCCCCCCAATCTGTCTCTATCTTTCAGAAATGCATTCCTGAGGGGACGGCCTTGAGAAACAGCGTTCCCTTTGAACATGTTACACTCGCAAACCTCCCTTTGAGCAGCAGGAGTCACGACCGACCCACGAGCTGCTGCAATGCAGTTTCCAGACCTGCTCTCCAATCACAGGCAAACTTCAGCCCGCCGTCTCAAATGTGTGTGTGTGTGTGTGAGACTTCACACTCTCCCTGATGATGTTGTAGGGGCTTCCCTCGCTCCCAGGGGAATACAGCGCAGTCTGTTTTGAAATATGTGATCGCTGGGCCGTGTCCTCACCCAGGCCATGATTAACTCATTAAGATTAATATTGTTTGGCGACGGGACGCTGGCTTCATTCTGGTACTCGATGCGACAGACAGACCTTCATATTGCACATTTGTGACTACTAGAGCGCTGCTGCAGAAAAATGAGCTGCTACATTCATTGCTTAATGTGTTTGACACTCATCCGGGACACACAATGAGAACATTTTACTTGATTGGCAATCTGTTCATTAAAGTACACATAAAAATTAAAACTAACCATAGCTCACATTGTGGCAAACTATTCATCGGTCAACCAAGGCTCATTGCGGATATGTACTCAGGTCTACATTTTTGGGGAAAGCGAAATACATAACCTTAGGTATGTCTGCTTGCAGTTTTTGTTTTTGCAAATCCGCTTGAGGTCGCTGTGTACATTGATCTGATACATGATCTCAAATTTTTCTGCTTGTGTAAATCCACCAGAGGGAGCAATATACACCTCAGCCGACCATCATTAGCCAACTAAGGTCGCAAGTTCCGTCGTTACAAGCATAGTTCGTTAATTTGGTGTTTACCAAATCCATCATTCCAACGAACATTCGCAAACTTGTACGCTTGCAATTGAACCTCTAGAGCTGTATTTAGAAACATAGTTCCTGGCTGTGTTCTATTCCCAGTTATCACCCCTATGTCCTGTTCATTTTAAACGTTCCAAACATTTAAACTTGGAATGATAAAAAAACATGAAGGTCATCTCTCTTAGGTGTGATTTGCCTTCAAAGTATTTTCACAGTTTAGTTTGAGCGATCTTCATATTCACAATTGTGCTCCCTTTATAGAGCACTTTGAAAACATTTATGCCATTTAGAACACAGCCGTGGTTCAAGACGAAAGCTATAGGTGACCTATTATTTTAAAGCGGAATTTCGCTTGTGAAAACAAAACATATAGCATACGCTAATGCTTTTAATTTATAGTAGGCTACTTATGAAGAAATGTGTCTGTAGCCTACTGTTTATGACATGTGCCTATTGGTTAGAACATTTCTGCAGTGGTTTGAATGTGTCACATTGTAAAAGCAGACTTTAATAAATAAATAAATAAATAAATAGATAAATAAATAAACAATGTCCTACTTAAAAATAATCATTATCATTAATATTGTTAATATTATTATGATTAAAGTATGATTTTTTCATTTCCTAATAAATAATAAGTATTAAACTTCATTTTTTTAATAAATAGCCTCATTATTTATTTATTTATTCATATGAACTATAAATGATTTTAGAAAGAAAAGCAATTGCGGCCACGTGATGTAACCACATTTTCTGTGCTACAATATGGTACATTATTTTTTGCTTTTGTTTTACCTGGTTTCTGGAACCATTCTTCATCGAACTGGAACTGGGTTGTCATCGTAAGGCAACTCCTAAGTATGCCAACGTACGCAGTGAGCCGCTGGGCAAACTGGTAACACTGGAAAAGCCGTCTGTAGGGAGGTATAAGCGGTCAGCTGGTAGCGCTATAATGAACTGAAGCCGTCAAAGCATTTGTCTTAAAGAATAAATGTAGCCAGACATACCTCTGGCTACATAATTCGCACTCACCAAAAACGTAGACAGGGTATATCCACAATGGGCCTGTGTTGTCATCTGTGCAAGATTTATTCATTTTCTTTTCGGCTTAGTGCCTCTAATAATCAGGGATCGCCACAGCAGAATGAACCACCAACTTATCCAGCATATGTTTTTACGCAGCAGATGGCCTTCCAGCCGCAACCCATCACTGGGAAACACCCATACACTCTCATTCACACAAACATACTATGGACAATTTAGCTTACCCAATTCACCTAGAGCACGTGTTTGGACTGAGGGGGAAACTCACGCCAACACGGGGAGAACATTCAAACTTCACACAGAAATGCCTACTGATCCAGGCAGGAATTGAACCAGTGACCTTTTTGCTGTGAGACGACAGTGCTAACCACTGAGCCACCGTGCCACCCTAAAAACAATATAAAATCTATATTTTTGGTTACAATTTTTTTCCCTGGACCACAAAACCAGTAATAAAGTAAGTGTCAGTTTATAGAAATTGGTATTTATACATCTGAAAGCTGAATAAATAAGCTTTAGCAACAACTATTTAAATATCTGCAAACTGATGGTTGAAAAAAATCTTAATATTAAGAAAATTACCTTTAAGGAGCTTAGGAAAGCATATTACCAATCAGATATTGAGTTTTGACTTTAGAAGTTTACTAAATATATCTCCATGGAAGTAGTTTAAAAGTGAAACTGTGCTTGAGATGTTCTCCATCAGGATCTCATGGACATACCTTGTAAGGTAATCATTGAAAATCAATGATGAAATCAAGGGTAAAATGGGGAATGTGTTATAAAAGCTGCATTTCCTACAACAATGGCGTAAAATTTGGTTCTTTGTTGCCAAATGCACTGAATAAAGGTACTTCAATCACACTGAACAGTTGGTAAATGTTGATGATTTCATGCACTTAATAGCATATTCATGACATTATCATTTAATTACATTTTGTTTTTCCATTACGTTAAAAACTAATATAAAACATACAAATATATTTAAAGAGATAGTCCATTCAAAAATGAAAATTATGTCATAATTTACTCCCCCTCTACTTGTTTCTTTCTTGTTTTGAACAGAAAAGAAGATAATTTGTAGAATGCTCTAGCTGGCACCCACTGACTTCCTAATAGTAGGGAAAAAAATACAAAGGAAGTCAAAGGGTTCCAGCAACTTGCATTCTTCAGTATATGTATTTTTGTGTTCAACAGAAGAAAGAAACTTATAGAGGGAGCATAAATGATAATTTTCCTTTTTTAAGTGAACTATCCCTTTAAATATTGGCAAACAGCTGCCGTGCGATACATTTTCCTGCCGAGTTTAACACCAACCTTAATCAAACTCATCAGCCTATAACATCCAAGTAGGTCAGACCTTGATGAGCTAATTATTCAGGTGTGTCCGAGCTATAGTGGGCGGGAAGATGTATCTCGAGGGCGGGCCAGCCGCCAGAGTTGGAAACTTGTTAGTTAGCAGCATCCCAAATTATTTTTCCCCATTAAAACCCTTTAATTGGCATTGTAACCACTTGGTTTACATTTTAAGTTACCATTAAAACACAAAATGTGCGTAAAAATGTGCCAAAAATACAATTTAACTGAAGAAATGTGTCAAAAGATATACACATGTCAAGTTTACATTAAACAGCAACGCTAACGCTATAACGTCAGCCGAACAATCTCAGTTTAAGGATGTGTTTACATGTTAAACGTCCACTGTTTCATGACTAATGTGTTGCCTAATGCATGATTTTTATCCCATATTCACTTTTTATTCAACATAGCCTATGTTGTAAAAAAAAAAAAAAAACTATTTGTACCAAAATCTTTCTCACCTCAAGATTATGTGGAGTTTTGTCTTCGCGATGATCGATGTCTCCAGTGATTGTGGTGGACAAATACCGCCACAGCAGATTCCTACACATATGTGGACACTAGTTTAAACTGTTCAAAAAGCCTGTTTTTATTTTATTAGTCTCGAGAAATCCTCAGTGTGGCAGCATTTTGGGTGCTTTCACACTTGGTTCAATTGTTTGATTGTCTCCCCTTGCCACATCCTCGGTTGGTTTGTGTTCACACCGTCTTTTTTCCTTCTGAACCCCGGTACGCTTGCGTCATCGAGCTGCTGTTTTGTTTACGGCCGTTGCTAGGTGACGATCACGAAAGCAAGCGCCGAAATGTAAAGACATCCGCACATCGCGGTCATTCTGCTTTTCCTGAAGCTTTTGGTTTTGGACGTACAGAAAGCGACTCGCGTCCATCTGCAAAAACATTATAAACTTTCTAAACATCACACAGTGTCTGCAGAAGCTGTTTTTTGAGGAGACAAGCAGACGTCACATCACTGTGTATCACCCGGTTTTTGCACGCCCTGGCTCAGTCCTGACGTCAAACGAACCCGGGTGCGGACCAAAAGTGCTAGTGTGAAAGCACCCTAAAAACACTTACACCATCAAAGGGAGACGTGAGGGGTGTTTGCTATCTGCTATCAGATTTCAGGATGTGCGCACATCTTCCCTGCTGAAAAATCCAGCTTAAACCAGCCTAGGCTGGTTGGCTGGTTTTAGCTGGTCAACCAGGCTGGTTTTAGAGGGGTTTTGGCCACTTCCAGGCTGGTTTTCAGCCATTTCCAGCCTGGTCTTAGCTGGTTAGGCTGGGAGATGACCAGCTAAATCCAGCTAAAACCAGCCAGGTTGACCAGCTAAAACCAGCCAACCAGCCTAGACTGGTTTAAGCTGGATTTTTTAGCAGAGTTCAAAAGAACAATGTTTTTTTTTTAATTGAAATATCCAAAAGCCATTTGAACACATTGATTTTGGTGACTTAAATACATGTTATCATAGAAATAAGCTAGCTATTTAGTGACACAGAAAGCATCCTGTCTGGCCATGTTTAGGACCACACATTCACAATTTCCGGTTTGGTTTTAAAGATAACAGGAAAACACTTTAAAATAAAATGTTGTGTGTTCACAGAGCAGCATTCTAACAAAACATATATAACATATAACATTTGTCTTTCGAATGAGACGTTAAACCGAGGTCCTGACTCTCTGTGATCGTTAAAAATCCAAGGATGTCCTTTAAAAAAAAAAAGGGGGTTTAACCCCGGCATCCTGGCCAAAATTGCCCACTGGCCTCTCTCCATCATGGCCTCCTAACCATCCCCATGGCTGCGTCCGAAACTGCATACTTCCATACTATACCAGGCACGTACACACATAGGGCTCAACCTGTCCAGTGCACATGCTCTTTTTAGTCTTGGATAGAAAGTGCCCTTCAAAAAAGATCAAAAGTGCCCTCGCGACACGACACAACCTCTGTCCCGCCCTTCAGTAGGCGCGCGGCAACACAGCTGATCAGAACGTGCGCGACAACCCCCCACCCCCCGCTCTTCAAAAAATTTAGCCTGCAACTGCCCTTTGGACTGTCCCTGCACGGGCCTGTACTATACAGTACGCTAAAATCAGTATGCGAGCCGAGTAGTATGTCCGAATTCAAAAACAGTATGCAAAAAGTACCCGGATGACTTACTACTTCCGGCGAGAATCTGAAGTGGGCATCCCATGCACGCTGCGCTATCCCATGAGGCCCCGCTAGCGAATTCATGAATGGGAGTTAAGCGACGCAAATGACGCAGGTACTTCACGTGACTATGTCAAAATGGCGGATGTAGTACGTCCGAATTCCATTCATACTTTCCACATTCATACTGTATAGAATGTACTTTTCTAACGGCCGAGTAGTACGTTTACATTCAAATGCAGTACCTACTGAGTAGAAGGCGGTTTCGGACGTAGCCCATATCATAATTGGCTTCATCACTCTGTCTCCTCTCCACCAATCAGCTGGTGTGTGGTGTGCGGTCTGGCGCAAAATGGCTGCCGTCGAGTCATCCAGGTGGATGCTGCACACTGGTGGTGGATGAGGAGATTCCCTCCAATGTGTAAAGCGCTTTGAGTGCCCAGAAAAGAGCTGTATAAATGTAGGGAATTATTATTATTATTATTACAACATTAGAGCTGTGTCCGAAATCCCATACTTCCATACATAGTATGCTAAAAACAGTATGCAAGCCGAGTAGTAGCAAGAATTCAAAAAGCGGTATGTGAGAAGTACCCGAATGACCAATTTCCAGTGAGATTCTGAAGTGCACATTCGATGCACGGTACACTATCCCATGATACACCATGAGAGAATTCACGAATGGGAGTGAAGCGATGTCAAGTGATGACAAAATGGCGGATGTAGTCTGTCCAAGTTCCATTCATACTACTCACATTCACTTTTCCAACGATCGAGTAGTAAATCATATGTAGTACCTACTTAGTAGTAGGCGATTTTGGATGCAGCCTATAGCTTTGATAGTGTAAATAAGCACCATCTAGTGGCAGAAATTGCATAATGCACCAATAATGTTAAATGTGCGGTCACGTTCTTTACGAGATTATTTATTAAATTTAATACAATTTTATAAGCCAAATTTCCATTCCTTCAAAATTCCTTCCATGTTCATGTGCAAACTGAGCATTTAAATTTTGTAATATTAGATTGAAAGATCAGAATAAGCATTAATAGGTTAAGAACATTATAACGTTGTTTGTTGTGAATAATCGCCATCTAGTGGCATTAATTGCATACTGCAACTTTAATGTTCAAGTTGTGGTCACGTTTGTGAGATTTTTAATTAATTTAAATTTAATACAACGTTATAAGGCAATTTTTTCATTCTTTAAAATTTCCAAATTGACCATGCAGATTTTGTAATATTAGATTGAAATATTAGAATAAGCCTTCACATAAACACCCATAGATCCTCCCAACAAAGAAATCAGGAAAGTGGTCAAAAAATATAGACCTCACCTCCTTTTGAAGGTCACGGAAATCACGGCTTGTCCGCAACGCCACTGTGCTCAAGTTCTGTCAACTTCTGCTCATGGCTTCTTCTCAACGCGTTTGTCGCAGAGTTGGTGTGGAGCCACAGTAAGATAGGATGTTCCTTGGCTATGGTGGCAATGCTTCTAATGTAGAAATCTCTTCATTACAGATCGCGAAAGCTGTTTCACCAACCAAAGAGATCTCTGGTGCAAAGAACTGTGCAATAGTTGTTTGACGCTGGCGAGCAGTACTACACACAATGTGTTTGGCACCATTGGAATCCAGGGCCGTAACACCCATCACTGCTAGCTTAAAAGATTTCCAGCACCAACAGCAGTAGGCCTTGCAGTCATTTCCTGGCGCAGGCTTGACCCGAAAGTAATTCAGTTTCCTTGGCCACAGCACATTAAACCAACCCAGGCTCATTCTGAAAACGTAGTCCCGTGGACGTTTCTCGAGACCGCAAATTATGTAGCCGGAGGTACGCATGGCTGCATTTCATTTTTTAAGCAAACGCTACGGGGCAGTATGATGCCCTTCCTTTTGGCGCTTACCGGCTGACCGCTTACCTCCTTGTGGAGGGCTTTCCCGCCACAACCAGTTTGTCCAGTTAGCTCGTCGTGTACTTCGGCAGACTTAAGATGCAGAGAGGAGTTGGCCATGACGACGACCGGCTTCGAGTCCGAATGGTTCCAGAAATCAGTTAAGACAAAAACGGAATCCAAAAAATAAAGTGAACGAGTGAACAACAGGGTGAGAATGTGGTAAAATCCAAAAATGTGGTAAAAACCAGATGAGGACTTTTCTTTTTCTGGACGGCTTTTGTAAACCGTCGGTTGGGTTTAGGGAAGTAAGCGGGTAGGGGGGGGTCAATCGATAAAATTGGTTGGGTTAAGGGAAGGAGGAGGAGGGTCAGTCGATTGGCCGGTCGCTCAGTCAATCGTTCAGTCAATCGATACCGGCCTCTTGTGGGTTTAGCGCGGGCTCGAACAGCACTCGTGAGGGAAATTTGAGATGTGAAAAAGCGCACACAGAGGCCTCTTGCGGATTCGCGAAAATGAATACTGTTAAAATATGTACCTCCCGGGACTTATTCCGCTGTCTCCAGAAACGTCCACAGGACTACGCTCTAAGACTGAGCTTGGGTTGGATTAAACCGACATTTTTCCAATTTCACTGACAAACTAGGCTAGCGACTATCTTGTTCTGTACCTCACTTGCCTAGTAACCATTGTAATGGGTTGCATACACTTTCTGCTATGCCATGAGGCGCGAGGTGCACTCAAGGTTAAGCTGCATGAATTTTTAATTAGCCTACATTAGTAACAGTTCATTTTGTTATGGTATAACCTTAATCCTATAGAAAAAATCACAAATAAATAAACAAAATAAAACCTTTGTAACGAAATCCAAGACTTTGTATACCAAATTCCATGCTTTTAACATCCCGCAGGTACTCTGTTAAACACAGGAGTTCATGAGTGGTTAAGGATGAGTTAATGATGATGTGCCCCTCCAAGTAAAGTCATGACATAATTATACATTAACCGCTCATGAGCTCATGTTGGTTACATTTAGCTTGAACTTAAATGTTAATTAATACATGAATCAACAACATGTAACAAGTAATTAAGGTAGCCGTACTACCCATGTGACTTGGTAAGTTATAGTTAAAGTTAGTTTATGATTAGCGCATGGCTTAACTCGTCATGAATTCATAATAAAGGAATGTTTAGTTTACATATTAACACATCTTAATTAATGTACTGTTATTGTAAAGTGTTAGCAGGTAAAGTTATTAGCAACTAATACAGTTATGCTAACTACTAACCTTAAGATTTCTGAATTTGATTGTTATGCAGTAATGTGCACCCTTTGAAACAATAATTATAGTGAAAAGCGCTACACAAATAAATTGAGTTGAATTAAGCACAATATGTCAACAGGAATCAACCCTAATGCAGCTTAATATCAGGTGTAAGCAGGCAAACAAGCATCCTGTCAGAATAACAAAATCACACGCACGCATTAAGCATTATATATGAGTTTGCTGCAATTCTGAAGACAACTGTGTGTCAGAAACACTTGTTACAAACACAGTCGACTCAAGAATTTTTCAGCACTTACCTGCGGTTAAAGTCTAAATCCGACAGTGCCTCCTCAGCTCATCTGGTGTCTATTTTTGGAGGTGGGAACAAAAAATGACCTTGATATTTAACAAAGACCAGACGGGTCTTTCAGAAGAGATCCAAGTCCATTAACCGCCGCGACCCGACTCCAAAAAAACAGACAGCTTGGTTAATAACACTTTATTGCAGCTTTATCTCTCCCACAGAACTGCAGTGCTAGCACTATTTTTACCGCCGACCACCATACATCAGATCTAGCACTCGGAAAAGCGTAAAGCTTATAAAAACGCAGCTCTCTGAGGTAACATCTGTATAGGTATCTAGAAGTTTCCACACAAAACCCCAACCATTATTATAAGACCTGGCTGTTATCTGTGGAATATCAAATAGATCTGTTTTACATGGCAAAAACACGCTTGTCTTACAGTACTTGTAGTTTTTGTCTTGTTTGTAGTCCAAATATCTAACCGTACGTTCACACCGAAAGCGGCGAGAGAGTCAAAGTAGCCGGAAGTCATTCATTTTCAATGAGAGCCGGCGGCGATAGGCGACGATAAGCGGCGAGGAGCAGAGCGGCGCGGCTTCGCCGGCGTGAGCGTCGAGGAGAGTTGAAATGAAGTCAACTTTATGGTAATGAGCTATGCCGCGTTTCGGCGGCAAGCAATCAGAATGAAGACCTCCACCGCTTGATAGCAGTTCAGGGAACACAGACCTGTGAACTTCCGACCACAGTTGTTCCCAAGGGTTTGATTATTGCGGTCGCCGGATTTCCAATTATTTACAATGTTTTCTTACAGGAACATACATTAAATAAGTCACTGGCGAGTTACTGATGTTCATTAATGTTATATAAATTTATCTTTAAAAAGCGGGAATCTCACGCGATGTGACAGTACAAAACAGTACTGCTGCTTCAGGATATTTCAGACATATGGACACATATTGGATAAATAGAGCAAAGCCACACCACACGCAACTTGATCTTCCATTGTTATATGAATTTGATAAGAAGTGCGCAACATTTTCACGCTAAAAACATGCCTTATGCAGGAATGTAACTGATATGCTGCAACGGCTCCTTTAAGTACGAGATCAATGTAGCGAGTTTTGACGCTCTCGCCGCCGGAGCTGAAGGCAGACAGCGTTGTCGCCAGGGCGGCCAGAGCGACCTTGGACGCTCTCGCCACTTTCGGTGTGAAAGTACGGTTAGGGTGCTTCCACATCTGTGGTCCGCTTGATTTAGTCCGGACCAAGGGCAACAGATGATACATTGTAGCATGTTCTGCCATCTTTGGGTCATTTTCACACCACACTAATGGCTTTGGTCCGAACCAGTTGAAAAGAACCAAAATGCAGTCATCTGACAAAACCCACATCACTCATTGGCCAGATGTTGTTGAACATATTTCCTAAACTGCTTTTTCAATTGGTCAAAATTCACGTGCGGGAAAATGCCAATGGAACTACCGCAAGTAAACAAACCGGCAGACAAAAAATGACGATTTTACAATGGAGGGTTGACTGCGCTGGCTGATTGTGTCCCTGGTCATAGTATACTAAATAGTTTGTATACATCGCTTTAGACGAACCATACATTGAGAATGATGTGCAACTACAGCTGGAAAACAATGTTTTAATGCATTGCAAACGGCGAAGGTGCATCAGTTCAGGAGGCGTGAATTAATTTTGCTAAACTGCAACATGGTCATCTTCCGGAAATATTACCAGCAATCCATCAGGTAATTTTTTTCCCTCTTCATCTCTCTCTCTCTCTTTCTGCTTAAAATAGTTGGTAAAGTGCTGTGAACAAATATTTTTCCTCCACATAATGCACAGTACATTGGATTACTCCAGCTGGATTAGTCCAAAAAGCCGCAGTAGGGTCTGTAGTTTGTATCATGTCCTCACCACAAACGAACCACTCCAGGGTTCGTTTGAAAGCGTACCGAGACCACCTTTTCAAGGAGGTCTGGGTATGCTTTTTTGATTCACTTTTGGTGCGCACTCGAGTGCGAGTTTGGACTGTGGGGGAAACCGGAGCACCCGGAGGAAACCCACGCGAGTGCAGGGAGAACATGCAAACTCCACACAGAAATGCCAAATGACCCAGCCGGGGCTCGAACCAGAACCTTCTTGCTGTGAGGCGACAGTGCTCACCACTGAGCCGCCATTGTTACATTGTTAAGGCATTTTCTAGAAAAGTTATAGATATTTTGTTTTCAGAAATAAGAAGTCAACATTAAGTGAGGTTTTACCTAAAACAAGGAAAATAACCTGCCAATGGAGTAAGCAAAATAACCCTCCTTTAAAGCGAAAACAAAATTACTTTGCTTAATATAAGAATTTAGATATTTAGACTTGAAACAAGACAAAAACTCTAAAGGTTATTGCACGCTGAATACACAATTTTTGTCCATAATTTTTGCGCGTTAAAAAAAAATTCGACCTCTCGTTGTGTGAATCATATTGACACACTGCCTCTTTCGCCCGTCATTAAACAAATTTAATTTTTCGCATTCGAAAAAGCGATTTGAGAGGTGTTTTAACAGTTCAGAGGGACCATAAAAGCAAAAAGCTAAATGCAGAATGCCGTAATCTGAGCTACAGATGACTTTATGGTCCATTCAATCAGTTGCTCTGATACGTCAACCCGGCCGCCATCTATTGTAATTTCTGTAGGCAGGCTACTGCCAGTCTCTGTTCAGGATTTGTTTAAGTATGTAAACGTGTGAAGTATCACAAGCAATGTATCAAAATTCCACTGAATTCCTGAAATAAACTTTGCATTCAGGGATAAATTCAGTGCAGCTCTTTGATAATGAGCTGAACTCTCCTTCCTCTCCATGTAGGCTAGTATTGGATGAACACAATATGTAGCCTATTCCTCTTTCTTTTTCTACTTTGGAGAAGAGGGAGAAAAACAAGAGGGAGTATCACTGTTTGACTCCAAAATGTTTTGTTTTTTCATGATGGATTAATTAATAACGGACTCAGTTTTTGTAACATGACAAAAATTTTGCATATAAATACCAAAAA
Organism: Danio rerio; assembly: GCF_052040795.2. Lineage (NCBI taxonomy): Eukaryota > Metazoa > Chordata > Actinopteri > Cypriniformes > Danionidae > Danio > Danio rerio. The sequence continues at coordinate 10,967,383 of NC_141023.1, forward strand.
AAAAAGCACAAATGAAAATTTCAGACTTCAGTGTGCAAAGACCTTAAGTCAGAAAAGTCTTTTTTTTTTCAGTGTACTGTGGTATACAAAGTGGAAATGTCAGAGAAACCAAACCCATTTGTATCATTACATGCAGTGTAAAAATGCTGGTAGCTTATTATTATTTCAGTCTATCTGGAGGCCGATCGATCCTACAAATGTAAAGAAATTAACTCAAAAGGCAACGCAGGATTGAGGAAAAACCTCACAGCTTTCTTGTTGCATTTTTGGTTTGACATTCAAGGCAGCTGATATCCATTTTCAATCTGAGGATCTTTTATTTTTGCCATTTTTTACATGTTTTTAAAAGCGTGTCAGCCATTTTTTGTGTGTTTGTCATGCGTACATATTTTCCCTCCAAAAACTGCAGACAGTTTATAAAAGTATTGTGGAAACAGAGGAGTTATTTCGCCGCTCTCTCTCTCCTCACATTCACAAGAAACACCATCTCAACAACCTCCCTCCAACCCAATCCCAGAGTCCCCCTCCCTCAAACACCCCCACATCACGCAGGAAAAAAAAAAAAAAAAAGTCCCGTCTCCATTGACCTGAAACGGACCCGCAGCAGGAACAGGATTAGCTCTACTGCTCCTCCTCGGTTTGTTCGCTCCTTCCTTTTCTCTCCTCCTCCTCCCGCCTGGTTTTCTTCTTTCAGTTTCGCCGATAGCGGTTTTTGGGCTTCTCCCCGCAGCCGGTGGCCTCGCAGGAGGACAGAGCCGGGTTCTTGCCAGAATTGATGCTGCCGAGCAGGGAGGGCAGTTCATGGGTGATTGCACGCTCGATCTTCTCCAGCAGGCAACCGCCAATGTAGGAGCACTGGGCGGACAGCTGCTTGAAGCTACTAATAGGGTTGATCCCGAAGAAATCCCGGTACGCGTCTCGATTGGGCAGGTCAAACTTGCTCACGTTAGTTTTGGCTAGGATGGACTTAAAAATATAGAACTTGTCAGGATCGTCTACAATCTCCTTGAAAACCAGTTCGGGGTCGCTAAAGAAGCTCATCTTCTCCTTGAAGGTTTGCACGTAGCGGTCTACTAAGAGGGCGTGAATACGAACGCGGATGCCATGCTGGCGGATGAAGGCGATTTTATTCTCCAGACGATTCTCGATGACCTGGTTCAGGTCTTCCAGTAGGGAGATTTCCTCGCGCTTGAAAAGCTCGCGGCTGGTGTCTGGGGCGTAGTCGTAGGGCCAGAATGAGCTGACGTAGACGCGTGGGGGCTCGGTCACATTGATGAGGGGTGCCAGACTCCAGAAAAGAGCGCCGTAGACCCGCATGAGGTCCTGGGTCGCCAGACTGTCGGCTTTATTGAGGATGATTCGGATTTGGGACTCCCGACCTTTCAGTTGCCGGAAGAGCATCTCCAGCTCAAGACCGACGTCCAGCTTGGTGGGATCAAAAACCACGAAAATGAGGTCTGCACGATCAATAAACCACTGGCAGACATCATTGAATGGGTAACCTTGAAGTGATGGAAAAAAAAATCAATATTGAAAAATAGTAGATTTAAAAAGGTAAATACAGATATATGCATGGTTTTTAAAAGCAAATGTAAGGCCTTTAAGACATCTGCAAATTTAGGGGTACGTGGTGATGCCTAAAATATTTATTTGAATTTTGGGTAGGATACTGGGGGACATTTAATGGCCTCAAAGAGTCAGGAAATTGTTTAGACTGTGGTTCCCACATAATGTCCTTATTATACGTGATGATGTGATGTTAAAAGAAGCTTTTGTCCTAATCAGCCGCAAAGTTTCTGATTTAGCAATGGTTTCTACTTCTGCAATGTCTCAGCTGAACAACAGCATAAACTATGTGACAATGATCACCTCTGATGCTGATTATGTGCTTTATTCAGTGTTAAATGTTACCACTATGAGTTCGAAAACCATTTTACTTGACATTTATAGCCATTCTGAAAGCACCAGCATAGTATACCAGACACATAGGACCTGTTTACACTAATACGCTTTAGATTTAAACTGCATACGTTTTGCTACGGTTACGCCTTCCTTCCACACTTCCCCGAAGTTTTTGAGCTCTGAAAACGGAGCATTTTGAAAACGCTGAAGAGGCCATTTTCATTTTAAAATGCTGCTGCATCAGTGTGAATGGGGGAAATGGAAACATCTGAAAACGGAGACGTGGCTGCAATATACACACACACACACACACACACACACACACACACACACACACACACATACACACATATATATATATACATACATACATACATACATACATACATATATATATATATATATATATATTTATATATATATATATATATATATATATATATATATATATATATATATATATATATATACACATACACATACACATATATACATACGTACATACACATATATATATATATATATATATATATATATATATATATATATATATACATACACACATACACACACACACACACACACACATATACATATACATATACATATGTATATGTATACATATACATATATATGTATGTGTATATATATATATATATATATATATATATATATATATATATATATATATATATATATATACATACATATATATACATATATGTGTGTGTGTGTGTGTGTGTGTGTGTGTATGTATAGTATATATATATATATAAATATAGGCTAAAAGCTATAGCATATAATGATTTTGTATAAAGAAGTTTATATATTTCTACTAGCACCTGATTTGCAATAGTTCTATTTTTGGCATGATAATCATCCCAAACACACTGCTACATAATATTTGGAGAGAAAAACGGCTGATGAAACAAAGACAGTCATGAAATGGCCTCCACAGAGTCCAGACCTGAATATTATATACAGCATATATAGGCAATAAATAAAATATAGATAATATAGAGAAAACCATGTACCTCTCTCTTGCTGTTTGCGGTTCTCAATGATTCCAGGTGTGTCTACAAAAGTGACCCTCTCCAGGAGCGAGTGTGGCATCTCAATGCCAACCAGCTTCTCCAAAAAGTTCTGGCCAAACTTCTCCAGCGGGGAGAAGGAGCGAGAGCTGTCAGCAGCCATTACGATACCCTCCACCGTGCGGATCTTCTCGCCGTGCATGATGACGGTAAACTCTGAGGTAGTTGGCTCAGCACCTGGATTAACACGTAATGTCGTAATCAAACATCATTCTGAAAACCCCTTAGCAGACAGCACAGACGGCGGTTTACCTGTGTACAGCTGGTAAGGGGTGTCCAGCAGACCCAACAGGTAGTTGATCATGGAGGACTTGCCCACACTCCACGGCCCAAGGAACAGCACCATAGGTTTGGAGGTGATTTCTCCATCTGTTTCAGAGAGAGTTGAGGAACAGTGGAGATTAGAATAAATAATTGTGAAAAATATCAGAACAGAAATATGAACCACAAGGTAAATCATACAATTTTTTCTCTTTTAGAAAGCAAACAGAACTCACAGTATGCATACATTCTTAAACACACTCCACTTTTTCGCATTTTACAAGTCCTCAAGAGTTAAACAGATGAGTTTTATCATCTTTGAACATACAGTTGAAGTCAGAATTATTTTCAGATAATTTATTTTTCTTTTTAAAATATTTTCCAAATGATGTTTAACAGAGCAAGGAAATTTTCACAGTTTGTCTGATAATCTTTTTTCTTCTGGAGAAAGTCTTATTTGTTTTATTTTGGCTAGAATAAAAGCAGATTTAATTTTTTTAGGAATCATTTTAAGGACAAAATTATTTGCCCCTTTAAGCTCTTTTTTTATCGATTGTCTAAAGAACAAACCATCATTATAGAATAACTTGTCTTATTACCCTAACCTGCCTAGTTAACCTAATTAAGCCTTTAAATGTGACTTTAAGCTGTATAAAAGTGTCTTGAAAAATATCTAGTCAAATATTATTTACTGTCATCATGGCAAAGATAAAATAAATAAGTTATTAGAAATGAATTATTAAAACTATTATGGTTAAAAATGTGTTGAAGAAATCTTCTCTCCATTAAACAGAAATTGGGGAAAACATAAACAGAGGGGCTAATAATTTAGGGGAGCTAAGAATTCTGACTCAAACTGTATTTAACCAATCACAATGTCTGGCCGGAGCACTTTTAGCTTAGCTTAGCATAGATCATTAAATCGGATTAGACCATTAGCATCTCACTCAAATTTAAGAGTTTCAATAATTTTCCTATTTAAAGCTTGACTTGTCTGTAGTTACATTTTGTGCAAAGACTGGCAGATAATTAAGTTTCAAGAATAATATATACAGTTGAAGTCAAAATTATTAGCCCTCCTGTTTATTTTTTTCTCCAATTTCTGTTTAACGGAGAGAAGATTTTCAGCACATTTCTAACCATAATAGTTTTAACAACTGATTTATTTTATCTTTGCCATGATGACAGTGAATAATATATATATATATATATATATATATATATATATATATATATATATATATATATATATATATATATATATTTCTTTTTTATAATTTTTTTTAGGGGTTTTCACCTTTATTGATAGGACAGTGGAGATATAGAGACAGGAAAGCATGGGGAGCAGAGATAGGGGAAGGATCAGCAAAGGACCTCGAGACGGGAATCGAACTCGGGTTGCTGCGAGCACCTCGGTGCCATGTGTCGACGCACTAACCACTAGGCTATTGGCGCCGACACAGTGAATAATATATGACTAGATATTTTTCAAGACACTTCTATACATCTTAAAGTGACATTTAAAGGCTTAACTGGGTTAATCAGTTTAACTAGGCAGGTTAGGGTAATTAGGCAAGTCATTGTATAATGATGGTTTGTTCTGTAGACAATCGAAACAAAATATAGCTTAAAGGGGCTAATAATATTGTGCTTAAAATGGTATATAAAAATAAAAAAACTGCTTTTATTATAGCCGAAATAAAACAAATAAGACTTTTTCCAGAAGAAAAAATATCATTAGACATACTGTGAAAATGTCCTTGCTCTGTTAAACATGATTTGGGAAATATTTGACAAAGTAAAAAATCAAAGGGGGGTTAATAATTTAAACTGTATGTGTGAAGAAACTATACTCTTATTCTGGCGTAATAATCAATGAACTTTGCTGCCGTATCATGGCTGGAGCTGGCACAGTAATTTACACAGCGCTAACTTCCATGTATTCCAGTTCAAATAGATATAGTTTAGGATCTGCACCTAAGTAAAAAATATTCTGAAAGGTCTCTCACAAATGTCTCTATGGTCTCAAAGCACACTCCCTTTGCAAGCAGGTGGTCACTTTGGCTATATTAGCAGGAATTAGATGCGTAATATCATTGCACCTGCTGCAGCCATGGTACAGCAGTAAAGTTTATTGATTATTACACCAGAATGAGTGTATAACTCCTGGCCATATCGATTTAGAAATGAGAAATTAGCAACTTTTCATTTTCTGCTGATTTTAGTAAATAATGTAACTACACAAGAATAGGAAAGGAAAACTTTAAGCAAGATGCTAATGGTCTAATCTGATTCAACTATTTATGCTAAGCTAAGCTAAAAGTGCTCTCACCAGACCTAGAGATCAGCTGAATGGATTCAAAAATAGTAAAACTCTGTTTAACTCTAGGGGAGTTGCAAAATGAACTTTTTTTCCCTAAAAAGGTGGTGTGTTCCATTAAAAATGAAGGTTCTTTATTGCCACCAAAGATTCAACGAATAACCTTTAGCCTCCATGTAACTTTTCCATTCCACAAAAAACAGGAAATAGAGGGAAAAAGGTCTTAAGATTTTCTATGCACATATGCCATACTAAGAAGTTTTCACTGAAAGGTTAAATGGAGAATCCAAAATAGTTATTCTATATGGCATTGATGCAAAATCCTTTATTTTAAAGGATCTATAACAAGATTTGAGATTATTGAGAAGTTTCAATTTCGCAAATTGTGTGGAAAAAAATTTGCTGATTCTTAATGTGTGTTGCTGGTTAACAGGGATTTATAGGTTTAAACATGTACTTCACCTTTGTATTTTTCCCAACAACTGTAACAAGGTAAATGACCATCATCACACTGGGGTGCAAATTCATGGAAAAGTGTGCACCGTGCGCAGCAGAAAAACGGCAAGCGTTAAGAGTGATGAATGCGCCATGCAGCATTGTTCGGTGTCAGCACCAGCATAAGTGCAAGTCAACCAAAAGAAAAATATCTGAATCCTTGTAAATGTACGAGTACAAGCTGTACGTTGTCCGAACTCATGGCAAATCCTTGTATCTTCAATCAAAATCTTCCTACTGGTTATTAATCACATTTTATTTGCAGTTTTTTTTAGAGATTTTATTATAAACTGCAGAGTTCCTCATCCTCTCTTCCTTCTTTATGGTTTGATCTCGCACGTGAATTTTATTTGTACTAAAAAAATAGCACAAAATCCAAATATTTGTACTTCAATCCTAAGTAAATAAACATAATTAAATTCATGAAATGAACACAAAGTTATGCGATGAGCAGGCACTTTTTCCCAAGCTTTCATTCACTCAGAATAAAAGTTGCTGCTTGTTCAAACTACCTATTTAAAACAAGCTGAAACAGCACAATTCTGGAGATTATTTTGGAAAACTTGATTGTTTTACGTTGAATCTAATTAAATTAGTTGTGTTACCTTAATAGATTTGTGTTGGGGCAACAGGAATGAATGTGTGTGGAAGCCTGCATGTTTCACAGTGTTCGCTCTTTTGTTTACATGAATGTAAATATGTTATGAATGCACATTTGAAAGCAAAGTTGAAGCTTCATTTGTGATGTCAAGCCTGAGGACAGATTAAGCGTTCTTCATGAAGAGAAACTAATTTCTGTTTAATTGATTTCGGTGAAGAACTCCGGAACAGTGCAAACAACAAGGCCCTGCAGCTCTACAGCAGTGTGGATGACAAGGAGCCCAGACACAATAAAATCTAAATCTGGCAGCCACCATTAAACCTTCAGACCCAGCGTGTGATTACTCACTCATAAAAAATAATGGTTCTTTATTGGAATCAATGGTTCCATGACGGACCTTTTGCATCCATAAAATGCTCGCAGAGATTCTGCCCCCCAAAATATGTGTTTTTGAATCACTATCATTGTTGTGCGTATAGCCACCTGTGGTTTTGACCACCTATTGGGCGTTTAAAGTACTGCACTAAATTATACTGTATGTTTCAGTTTTATTTTCGTTTTCTCTCAGCATGCCGTCAAGTAACACAATGCAGATTATTTCTGGGGCTGATTTAAACATTTAAATAAATTTGCATAAATGCTTTATTTTTACTAAAGCTCTATTTTTGTTTATAATCAGCTTTATAGCGCCTGTATTTTGTTAAAAACACTTAACAAATATGCAAATTTTGCTAATATTCCATGCTAATGGTCTCCTTTAATAGATTTTCCTCATATGCGTATTGAGATTTCTATGAAAACTATGTACATTTTACTGCTGGATGAATTGAACATGTTAAAGTAAATGTGAATATATACTTCATTTCCCTTCTTTGTTGGAGTTTTACAAAAAAGAAAGAGACTGAGAAAAACAATTGCCAGTAAAGTCAGTAAAGTTACCCAAACTGTTGCTGCTGTAACTTTTCGTAAAGCAACATTTGGTTGGGACAGAGTAATAATAACAATTATTATGGCTATTTAAATGTCAAACTGCTTATTTAAACAGCCATATATATATATATATATATATATATATATATATATATATATATATATATATATATATATTAGCAGTTGTGTGAAGCAAAAAACATGCTGATTTGCATTATCACTGGTGATAGGTAATGCTTGAATTAAAAAAACATCATGGGCTCTATTTTAACGGTCCAAAAGCATTAAGGGCATATTCGAATCCACTTTTGCTATTTTAAGGACGGAAAAATCCGCTCTGCGCTGCAGTGCATGGTCTAACAGGGTTGAGCTTATTCTCTTAATGACTTATAGGTGTTTTGAGAATAAAACAATCAGAGTCTCATCTCCAATTCCCTTTAAGAGTCAGTTGTGTCACGCCATGGCACATTTGCTATTTACATGGCGGACTTTGTAAGTGGAAAAACAGTTAAACAGACCATCTGCAGCACGAGAATGAGCCTTCTCCAATCTTTACTTTCACTTTCACTCTCGTGGATAAGGAAATGTGTAGTACACACAGATATCCATTAGCCTATACATAATTAATTTTGCTTGTTAAGCGCAAAGATTTGTTTCAAAACAGTTCTAATTTCCAGCAAACGAATAAATGAACAATAATAACAAAGTGTGTATATCCAAATACACATGTTGTGCCCCATATGGTCTAAAACCTGGCAGGTGGGCAAATCTAAGCTTGTTTTTAATAAAACAAATATAAATATGCATATAATAAATGATACTGCTAATAATAATAACATTATACAAAAGCAAATTGTCATGAATAAACTAAAAAAGCCCCCGGAGATGAATGCATGAAGGCAGTGTTTTTATATTTATGTAGATTATAATAATTTGTGTAATATTTTATTCCTTTAATTCTTTTTCATTTGTAAAGATATTTGCATATTGTTGTGCATCCTGTTTGTATTAAGCAATGTGTAAGCGAGGTGCACAACTAAAGTGCTCTGCACTGGACTTTATACCTCCTCACTGCTGGACTATAGGGTATAGTATATGCCGAGCTAGTGCTGTTCCCATGCTGATACACTTCCGGTGACCTGTTATTGTGAACTTTTTTCCATTTTATACGGTTCCTTATACAGCATCGATGTTGTAATGTCATTAAAATACATTCAGTTAAATAAACTTTAGCATTTATTTAGTTGCTCAAGCGTAAAACAGACAAAAAGCTGTTTACTCGCACGCGCCCGTTAGAATCGGCAGGCTAACGCAAAAGCTCCATTGAATATACTGGGGTAAAAATAAATGCTCATATTATAAAGATATGGCGGGGGAAATGTAATTTAATGCAGGGCTTCTTGTACAATCTGAGACCCACTTTAAATCGGTTATCACTCAGCCAGTGGAGATCGCTGATTTTTAAAGAAAACAGACTTTAGATGCACCGGATTTTGCATTGACATTCAATTCGCCGGAAGCGCTTAACCCAGGTTACTGGCAAATTAAAAGTCCTATTAGCATGCTTCTGTATATACCCCATTGTGCAGTGTATTTCAGTTCATCAAAATAGCAACGTGCCAACAATGTGCCTTAACACACCTCTTATCTAGACCGAAACACCCATGAGTTCACAAAGTGGTGCAAATGGATTTGCTATTTAAACAACGTGGCGGAAAACGGGAAATTTATGTTCTGAAAATAGCAACAAAAACCGCCCTCCTATAAATAATAAGTCACTGAAATGGCCCCCCGCCAATTTGAGTTTGAGACTCAAGGTACAAAAAAGTTCTATTTAAAATAATTGGTTCTTTTTATTTGTTCTTTTAGAACCAAAAAGGCTCTTCTGTGGAATCATTTTGGACCCTTTATTTAAAATGCAACATTTATCACAGAAAAAAAAAGAAAAATGGTCATAATGTTTAGCCAAAAATGCATTTTATATGGCTGAAGAAGCTAACGTCTTGTATTTAAAGTAAACGTTTTTGGAAAAATCTTCCCCATAGGTTTGTCTTTGATCATGTGATTTTGTGAAAAGTGCACATCAAGTATAGAAGGAACATAACTAGAAGAATTCCAACTTACAGATTAAATATTTGTGTTTGAGTTGAATAAAAATAAGTCACTGATTAAAACCACGATTTAAACTGTAATTAGTAAAATTGCATTAGATCTACAGAGTTGCTTTACATGGCGTAAATAGCGTTTTTTAAATTGGCACTTAACACATTTCTTAGATGGAAAAAATGCCCTTGATAAAATTGAGTTCGTCCAATGACTTATTTTTGAAGTCCACATGTTCATTCTATGGACAAATACAGAAGTGCCTAAATTAAATAAAGTGCTATCACCACCTACTGGCCTGGCATACAAAATACAGAAATATTAGTATGGCTTGAGGATCTGTATGAACAGGGTTGTACAGTGAGTGTATCTGTGTGCATGCATGAATGAATCTGATTATTCTTTTAAGGGCTGT
>NC_141023.1:10982500-11067500 GCF_052040795.2 Danio rerio
ACAATTTAATGGATAATCCAATAAATAATATGAATAATACTCTGTATAATTACTGTAATTGTTGGTTTTAGGGTTGTGGTAGACGTTAATAAAATACAAATAATAGGTAATTTGATTAATAACATATAAAATAATTATAATTATCAACAAGAAAACAAAGACAATAACAAAGGAATCAACCCTAGTAACAACAAAAAGCAGAGAACTGAGCTGAGCAAAACAACAAAAAGATGCCATGAGGTTTACCACAGAAATTGACACTCGAGTGCGACGAAGTGAACAGTCACGTGACGTAATCTCGCAATGACGGTAATTATTATGCCATGGCGTGAACAGCCAGTATATAATGGCGGTGTGTGTGTGTGTGTGTGTGTGTGTGTGTGTGTGTGTGTAATTAGTGATGCTGGTAATTGTGGGATGAGCGCTGGCTGGCTCCAGAGACGCAGGCAGTGCCATGCAGAGAAGCGCCCGCCTCATACCCACCTGTGGCCGAATCCCCCAGTGTGCGTCCCGGGTAGGCTGTTTAGTGACGGGGATGAGGAGAGGAAGAGACGGTGAGAGATGAGAGGATGACAAGAGCAGGAAAAGTGCAGGAGAGGGGGAGAGAGAGAGAGAGAGAGAGAGAGAGGGAGAGAGAGAGAGAGAGAGATCTAGATAGTTATAAATGAATCATTGTAAATATACTGATTGTTATGCTCCATATTTATGGAATGAGCTTCAAGATATATCACTTATGAAATCTGTACCATCTATCGCTATATTAAAAATATTTTAAAGACTGTCAATTAAGAGCAGGGCACATGTTTTAACAGTTGATTATGGTTTATATTGTTTTTGTGTGTGTCTATGTGTCGGGATATGTATTTTTGTAACTCTGTCCTGTCTTGACCAGGACTCCCTAGTAGAAGAGATATTGTATCTCAATGAGTCATTCCTGGTTAAATAATTAAATAAATAATTAAATAAACCAATGAACGGACTAAAAAATAAATGTCTAATTAAATATTATTTATTATCATTAGTTGTATCGTAAAATGTTGATTGTTTAATGTACAGTTTATTCTCATTTATTATTATTATTTTTGTAGATGTAGTTTTTTTAATACTACAATTTACTGTGTTTACTATGTTCACTTGGTAAAATACCCACTGCTTATCAAGTAGCCCATTATATATATATATATATATATATATATATATATATATATATATATATATATATATATATATATATATATATATATATATATATATAAACTAAGAGGTAACGTGTGAACATATTTATTATATTATATTTTATTTAAATCAGCTATATATGTATGCACAGTCTAAGTTATAATTATTAGCCCCCCTGTCTATTTTTTTTCCTCAATTTCTGTTTAACACTGAGAAGATTTTTTTTTTTCAACACATTTCTAAATATAATAGTTTTAATAACTCATTTCTAATAACGGATTTATTTTATCTTTGTCATGATGACAGTAAATATTATTTGACTAGATATTTTTCAAGACACTACTATACAGCTTAAAGTCACATTTAAAGGATTAACTGGGTTAATTAGGTATAATAAAGGTTTGTTCTTTAGACTATCGAAAAAATATAGCTTAAAGGGGCTAATAATTTTGTTCCTAAAATGGTGTTTAAAAAAATTAAAAACTGCTTTTGTTCTAGCCAAAATAAAACAAATATGATTTTTTCCAGAACAAAAAATGTTTTCAGACATACTGTGAAAATTTTCTTGCTCTGTTAAACATAATTTGGGAAATATTTAAAAAAGAAAAAAAAATTCAAAGGGGGGCTAATAGTTCTGACTTCAACTGTATATATTGCTATATATAAATATACTGTATATATTGTTTCTATTTCATTATATATTATAATTGTTATTACTTTTTACTCCACCCCCTATCCGCCCGCCCCTGCTATGTACACTTTGGCTAGATGTACCCATGTATGTTATGCAAATTAAGTGAATTGAATTAACACAATTAACTGGGAGAGAGAGAAACAGAAAGAAAGAGAGAGAGAAGAAAGACAGAAAGAGAGAATGACACTTTTCCTGAGCAGCAGGATGAGCTGAAGTGAGTGTGTGGATTATATGAAGACTGATGGACATCCAGATACACTGAGTTCTAGAAGAGATGGTGCTGTTACTGAGCATAAACTGAAAACAAATCCTGTACTCAATCTCAGAAAAAAAAAGGTCTTGAATATATACGAAAAACACAACCAACAGCAATAAAAATGAGATTAAATATATTGGTTAATACAAATATTTCAGCTTATTTCACAGTCAAATGTAAATAATCACAGCACTCTTCCAGAATACTTTCGTGGGACCAATTTTCTTCAAATGACATACCAAAAATGTTCCTGCTTTTTATATATATATATATATATATATATATATATATATATATATATATATATATATATAGCTGTTTTCTCAGGCGTATTTGTTTATGTTCAGTTGTATAATATTAAAAACAATGACAATAACCTATTTATTACCCTAAAACTGAAATCACTGAACCTACACAAAGCAGCTTAAGAGAAATGCTAATTTTAGAAGAAATGTAAGATGATGTTTAAAGGCTTTTCTATCTATCTATCTATCTATCTATCTATCTATCTATCTATCTATCTATCTATCTATCTATCTATCTATCTATCTATCTATCTATCTATCTATCTATCTATCTATCTATCTATCTATCTATCTATCTATCTATCTATCTATCTATCTATCTCGGCATGAATGAGTACACCCCATTTTAAAAATTAATGTTTATTGCAACCCGGGCTCATTGTGGAAACGTAGTCCAGCGGACGTTTCTGGAGGCCGCGGAATACGTCCCGGCGGGTACGTACCACTGCAGTTTTTGTTTTTGCAAATTCGCGAGAGGCCGCTGTTGTGCGCTTTTTCGCACCTCAGACGCCTCTCGCGAGTGCGGTTCGCGCCCGCGGTGTTCTCGCTTGAACCCACCAGAGGCCGCTGTCCGACTGACCGGATGACTGACTGCGCGACCAGCCAATCGGCCGACCCGCCCTCCTCCTTCCCCGAACCCAACCAATTTTACCGATCGACCAGCCCGCCCGCTCGCTTCCCTAAACCCGATCCACAGTTTGCTAAAAGCCGTCCAAAAAAATAAAAGCCCTGATTTTCGGATTTCGCCGCGTTCTTACCCTGTCACGAAACTTGTTCACTTAATTTTTGGGATTCTGTTTTTGTCTTACCTGATTGCTGGAACAGCTCTTCCCCGGACTCGAAACTGGTCGCCGTGGTCGACTCATCTCTGGATCTCGAGCCTGCCGATGTACACGGTGAGCTGAGTGGACAAACGGGTTGAAACGGGGAAGCCCTCCACGAGGTAAGGCAAGCGCGAAAGGGAACCGCGTCACACCACCCCGCAGCGTTCGCTTGAAAAAAATAAACGCAGCCGTACATACCCCCCAGGGACGTATTCCGCTGTCTCCAGAAACGTCCACGGGACTACGTTTCAGAATGAGCTTGGGTTGGTTTATTCATTTCTCAGTGAATATAGGTAATGTTTTTTAATGCATTTAAACAAAACCGAATTTTTTTAACAGATATATTTATTAAAATAATGTTTTAGTGACCAAACATATTTAGAAATTGAAAGATAATACAATTAAATTCAAGCAAAATAAATTACAACCTAAAAAATTTCAACTACATTCTTTAAATTTGATTTTTCTTTTCTTTTCTTGATATTTCAGTCCTTTTTTAAATTTGTATTTAATATTTTTCTATTACACATAAATTTGCGTGTACTAGTTTTTGGACCGTTATCGCAAGTTATTTTATTAGATAAGCTGCAGATTTGGCTTCAGTACTGACTAATCTGCATATGGACAAAAATAATATTGTATAGCTTCCTATCTATCTATAACACATATAATTAAATTAAACTAAATTGGTGTATACCACTATTGTTAAAGTTTTAAACCTTATTCTTGTAAATAAATACATTTCTGACTAATGCAAAATACAGAAACACTATATATAAAAACGTTATTTCTTCTAATAATTAAATAAATGATTATGAAATTGAATGGAATGATATTATGCAGCACTGTTTTGTAGTTAGCTGGGGACTTTTTTTAGGCACTGCGTAATATCATTGTGCCTGCTGCAGCCATGGTACAGCAGCAAAGTAGCTTGATTATTACTCCAGAATAAGAGAATAAGAGTATAGGTCCTACATCAAACTAGAAACTTTTAATTTTCTGTCAGTGTCAGGACATTATGTGACTACAGAACTGTCGGGCTTTAAATGGAAAAGGGATCAAAACTCATGTTTATTTTTGAGTGAGATGCTAATAACCTAATCTGATTCAATCATCTATGCTAAGCTAAAAGTGCTCCCGCCAGACTCGAAGATGGGCTGAATTTATTAAAAATGTTTAGTGTTTCTTTATGTCTAATTACACTCTAAAAAAACGTTGAGATATTTATTTAACCCAATGGTTAAACATATTTGGTGCTTTTTTGGGTTATTTTTTTTTTTAACCTTTTTAAGTTATTTTTTAAGAACTCAACCAGTTTAGTTAGATATTTGGTGCTTTATTGGGTTATTTTGAACCTTTATTGTGTTTTTTATTTAATAACTCAATTAGTTGGGTTAAAAATGTAAATTTCAACAATCAACTGATTTAACTGACACAGAAAGGCTGTATTAATATGTGTTGTTATGTGTTATGTGTTGTTTTTGCGTTATAAAGTTTATTTAGGCTATAACACAAAAATATTGTTGTCATTGTTTATCAAATGACCTCTTCGTGTCATTTTTTATATCTGTTTCACTATCAAATACCAACTTTTAGAAGCGTTTGGATGTGGTTAAACTGTATTGTACACTGTGGACACTGAGTGAAGCCTGCTGCAGCTGCTGGACAGCCTCTACCGCACAAAGAGCACAGGGTTTTCTGCCTGCACATTTTATACCTGTCTGCACTTTGTTCTGTTTCGTCATTGTTTGTGATTCTTGATTTATTTTAACAAAAGTGTCTGGAATTTAAAATGTAACGGAAAAACACTTTAAGGGCCCTATCATACACCCGGCGCAGTGTGGCGCAAGGCGTGGCGCAGTAATCTTTTGGTAGTTTCAGCTTGGCGCAAGAGTCGTTTTGAGGCGTTGCGCTACGCTGTTTATAGCAAATGCATTAGCGCTCATTTGTGCACTCATAGGCGTTCTGGTCTAAAAAGGAAGGCGTTCTGAGGTGGACCACTGGCGCGTTGCTATTTTGAGAAACTATAATAGATTTTTCATTAGACCAAAACTAACCCAGTCTAAACTCCGGCGCAGAGTTGCGCCTCGCTTACGCACTGCTTAATACACACAAGAGAGCAATAGGCAAATATCTTTACATATGAAAAAATTTAAATATTAAGGATATATATAGGATATAATAAGAATAGATATAGAATATAAATATAAAGGATTAAAATATTACAAAACATATTATTTTCTAGCCTACATAAATATGAAAAATCACTGCTTTTATGTCTTCATCTCGGGAGGCTTTTTCAGTTCATTCTTAACAATTTGCTTTTGTATAATGTTATTATTATTAGCAGTATTATTTATTATATCCTTATTTATATTAGTTTTATTAAAAACAAGCTTAGATTTGCCCATCTGCAAGTTTTAGACCATATGGGGCACAGCATGTGTTTTAGGATATAACTCAGGTTTTTGAGCACATTTTGTTATTATTATTCATTTATTCGTTTGCTGGAAATTAGAACTGAATTTAGAAATAGTTTTGAAACGAATATTTGCGCTTAACAAACAAAATTATTTACAAATAGGCTAATTGATGTCTGTGCGTAAAGGTTTCCCTATCCAAGAGCGAATGTGAAAGTAGTTCCATTATCTCTCATTCTCACGCAGTAGATGCTCTGTTTAACAGTTTTCTGTTAAAAAACTGTCAACTGTTTGCTTGTGAAGTGCTCATTTTTTTCCACTTAGACTTACTTTGCGTCCTGTAAATAGCGAATGCGCTCTTGGCGCGACGCAGCTGGCTCTTAAAGGGAATGGGAGATGAGACTCTAATTGGTTTATTCTTAAAACACACCTATAACTCATTAAGAAAATAAACTCAACCCTTTTAGACCATGCGCCATGGCACAAAGCAGGTTTTCCCGTCCTTAAATTAGCAAAAACGCATTCTGACATTCCCTGAAAGCGTTTGCGCCCTGCGTTTGGGCTCTGCGCATGGACCGTCAAAATAGAGCCCTAAGTATTTTTTTAACTGCAAGTTAATTATTTACATATTCATACTTATAAATAGTAGTACTAGTAATAGTATAGCAATATAAATACTAGTCGGATAAACAACATTTAATCAAAATAACCTAATGCATTGGGTTAAATTATAATCCCCAATGCATTGGGTTAAAATAACCCATAGTTGGGATGGTGCTATAATAACCTATAGCTGGGTTAAATGTTGTGGTATTTTTAACCCAACTATTATAACAGAGTATGTTTGTTTGATATTTGAGAACCACTGCAGCTCTCTTGGATATCTGCTTTCAGCTTTTCTCTGCCTCTCTCAGATCAGATGTGAACAACAGTCAGTCATTATTGTGGTGAGTGTTGGGTTAAATACCATGCTGAACCACAAGAGGGCAAGCTTGATCTCAGTGTTTTCATGTTTTCATCATGTAGGGTTATAGCAGGACCATCAAAGTCGCTCAAGAGCATCAAAGTCACCTTGAAGAGGACAAAACCTGACCTGAACTGCTCAAATTCACACGCAAATTACTAATATCTGATGCTGGATTTGCTTTTATATAGCTCAGACTCACAAACTGCTAGTTAGATTTACAGACGGTTGCTGTAATATAGCAAGTATAGCACATTCAATTAAATAAATAAATTAAGAAAGATTGAAACAGTATTTAGGCTTTTTTCCAAAATGTTTAAATAAATAAAATAAGTTTTTTTTTGTATTTAATAAATACAATGTTTTGTATTTTGTGAGTCCGTTTAAAGGCATATATAAAGAGATTAGCAAAATATTAGACCTGTTTAAATTATATCACCAGCAAAAAAATATTATTATTATTATTATTTTATATTATTATCATTTATTTATGAATTTTGGACAGCCTTGAAATATGTTGGTGTATTTTAAATAAATTATTAAATTATTTTTTAACTAATAAATAAAATACAGTGTATTATATCCATTTAAAGGTTTGAATTTAATTATGCAAAACAAAGATTTATTTATTTATTTAAACATGCATATGCAGATTAGAAAAAAACTTTGACCCGTTTAAATGTAAACACCAGTAAATTTATTTATTTATGTATGTATATATGTATGTATGTATGTATTTATTTATTTATTTATTACATTTTTTTAACAGTGTTGATTATTATCTGTGTGTATTTGGCATTATGAAGCACTTTTGGTCAACCACAGTTGTTTTTAATTAAAACAATGTAAAATATCAGTTTAAATGATGTAAATAAAATATAAATAAAACAAAAATATGTAAATTAAAAAAATTATAAAAAATTAAAAATCTAAAGACAATTTTTAGAAATAAATAAATAAAATAATAAATCTGACAATTAATGCTAATATTTAATATTCAATTAGTTAATAAGAAATCTTAGTAATTAAATCAATCAAACTAATAACTAATAGTAACATTAATAATAATGAGTAATAAAAATAATGTCTGTTTATCCATCCATATATCTGTCCATGCATCTATCCATCCATCCATCCATCCATCTATCTACAAATAAAGTGGTTTATTTTTTGTGGTTCACTCTAGTATTACTGTTGGCTTATTATTTGGGATGGTGTAGCATGTGCCATATTTGAAAGTGTGTAAGGTACATTATTGCTGATTATCTGGAAGTATGATGCTAATGTAGAGCAGCAGAAGCTCCTCTTTTAAAGAATGAAACGATGAAAGGCAGAGGAGATGTTGAAGAGTTCTGCGGCACATCAAACTCTTACATAAAGAACTGCTGATTGCTTTCAGATGGAGGCTTCATTCCTCCGGCTCTGTGTGTGTTTGTGTGTGTGTGTGCGCGTGTGTGTGTGTGTGTGTGTGTGTGTGTGTGTGTGTGTGTGTGTGAGTGTGTGCGTGTGTGTGTGTTTCTGCCCCCGCGAGCAATCCAGCTGTGGTGTGCGAGACTCAACAGCAGAAAACAACAACTCTGATGTAGCGTTTTATCATTAACTACAACTCAAACTGGAAAAAAATTAACATTACAAAGTCGTTGTTTTTTATTAGCTGCTGAGGCATTTGATTCTTATTCAAAATGGATTTATTAGTATTACAGATACTAAAAATGACTAAAAACTAAAATGACATGAAAATATAATAATAACAATAATAATAATAATAATAATAATAATAATAATATAAAAAAAAATCTCAAATTAAAATGCTTGAAATTGTGGAAAAAAATATTACATAAAATAAAAAAAATAAAAAAATAAGTAATATAATATAAGAATTAAAAAGAATAAACTTGCATTGCTAACTAAAACTATAAAAATACAAAATAAAATCATAATTTAAAAGAAATTTAAATAGATAGATAATTCAAATATAATATAATATAAAAGAATATAATATAATAAAAGAATATAAAAAATCTATATTAATTTGAAATGAAATTTTAAAAAAAATGGTTCGTAAATTAACTAAATAAAGAAATTAATATGGAGAAAAATTCAAAAACTAAAAACCTAGAAATTGAGAAAAACTTATTATATTCAAATATGTCAGATTATTATGATAAATATAATATAATATAAATATAAGCAATATAACATAAGTATATAAAAAACAATTTAATATAAAATATCTATCTATATATCTATAGATAGATAGACATTTAAAAATCCTAAAAATATGAACCAAAACAAAAACAAAAAACTCAAACATTATTAAAAAATAATATATACAAAAAACTAAAATATTTGATTGTTACCAAAGCTAAAACAAAAAATATATATATATGTATTAAATAAAATAAAACTATAAAACAGCAGAACGTTTCAATTATTTCAGCCAAACACACCTTAACTATAAGTTTATATTAAAACAGGTTAACTACACCTTTTAACATGAACTAATAATAAAAAACAATTAAAGAAATTGTTAATCTTTTTCAATATTAGCTTTGACACTAAAGCATTATTAAAATCACAAAAAATATCAGTTCGTATTGTTAAATGCAGTGCGATGAACAGTTGTTTTCTTAAGAAAGGCCTAGTCATAGCCCTAACCCTAACTAATTGAGCATTATTAATAATATTTAATGCATAAAATAATGTTCACTAAGGAGACTTTACTATAAAGCAGAGCTAAAAACACAATAATAAATGAATCCTGCAGTATTTCCTGATATGTTATAGACCAGCTCTGGTGTATCTGGAGCTTTGAGAGGGAAAGAAAGATACTCATATGAAAGAACCACATTTGTTTACAGTCAAATCTGAACTAATAATAAAACATGAGCATGGAAAGACATTGATATTTGGTTCTTCCTTATGAATATGAGGATGAAGACTGAATGGGTGATTTTAGATGATGGAGAAATGATGAATTCACTGTGAAGAAGCCATCAACATTCATATGATGTTAATCTACACCCAAAAACAAACATTTTGGGCCTAAAATTGAGATTTATTCATTTCAATTGTGTATGCAACGTCCCTCCATTTGGATTACACAATTTGTTGTAATTAGATAATAATTAATATGCTTAAAATAAATAACTAGGCTTATATAATCATAAGTAATTAAAAAAATTGTACAAGTGCATTCACAATAAACATATTTATGTTGGTTCTAAACAGCTTAAATGTGTACGGTTTGAAAAAATATATATTTATATTCTTTAATTATACAACAATATGCATCGTTGTAAACTTATAATTGTGAAGTTGTAAAAAAAAAAAAAAAAGTTGATTATAACTTGACAACGATTAACCCCGATTACACATTACACATCCAAAGTAAATATACATTTTTTCTTTTTGCCCGTAAAAAAAGCAGGGCTTTATAACAAATTGAATGTAACACAAATGGAAGGAAACTGAAACCCATAAATCTCAAACATGAGCCTAAAAACATATATTGACAGTCGGACAGCGGTGTAAAACAGTAATTACCCGAGATCTCGTGTTGTCGAAGCTCGTTGTATTTGTAGGCCTGCTCCATGGGCCTGATGGAGTTGTGGTAGATCTTCCTCAGCCTCTGTAAAGCAGCTAAAAGATGGAAAACACACTATAAACACAGCAGAAGTTTCAGCTTAATAATACAAATTTTGTTATTATTTAAGATATATTCATTTACTTGATTTTCAAAACAAAACAAAAAAATATGAAATAAAATAAAACATCATAAAATAAAAACAAAACAAAAAAGCAGCTGAATGAGGGAAAACACAATAAACACAGCAGAATTTTAATATCAAAATTGTTCTAATTATATTTTGTGATTCATTTACACGCAAGATTATCAAAACAAAACAAAAGAAAAAATATAGAACAAACATCATGAAATAACAAAACTAAAAGAATGCAGCTGGAGGAAATCACACAATAAAACAGCAGAAGTTTGAGCTTAATAGAATTTTTGTAATCCTTGTGTAATTTATTTTCATTTACCTGGCAGGGATTTTCAAAACAAACCAAAACACAAAAACAAAACAAAAAATATAAAATAAAACATAAATGCAGCTGAAAGAGGTTAAACATATAATAAACAAAGAAGTTTCAGCTTAATAATAGATTTTTTGCTATTTTTTTTTCATTTTTATTCTTTTTTATTTACTTGCCAGGAGATTTTCAAAGCGAAACGAAAAACAAATCAAAACAAAACATAAAAAATAAATGAATAAAACATAAAACAAAAACAAAACAAAAAATATAAAACATAAAAAACATAAAGCAAAAATATAAAACATGGAACAACAAAAACAAAACCATAACAAAAAATAAAATAAAAAAAAAGTAAAACAAAACATAACAAAACAAAAAATAAAACAAAACATGACAAAACAAAACAAAAAATAAAACAAAACATAAAACAGAAACAAAAACAAAACAAAAAATAACAAAACAAAAAAATACAATAAAATATAACATAACAAAACAAAAACAAATAAATAAAATATAAAACATAAAACAAAACAAAATAATAACAAAACAAAACATAAAAAAGCAAAGCATAAAACAAAAAGCATAAAACAAAACAGAAACAAAACAAAAACATAACATAAATCATAAAACATATACAACATTAAAAACCAAACAAAAACATGGACCAAAACAAAAAATAAAATACATAAAAAACAAAACAAAAAATATAAAACATAACAAAACTTATAAAGCATAACAAAACAAAAACAAAACATGAAACAAAACAAAAACAAACAAAAAAATAAAACAAAACATAAAAACAAAACCAAAAATATAAAACATATAAAACATAACAAAACAAAAACAGAAAAACAGAAAACAAAACAAACAAAACTAAACATAACATTATAAAATAACAAATAATTGCAACTGAAGAAGGAAAATTAAACACAGCAGAAGTTTCAGCTCAATAATAGATATTTTGTAATTATTTTTGTAATTAATTTTCTTTAACTTGCCAGGGATTTTCAAAACAAAACAAAAATATATAAAACATAAAATCAGAACAAAAAAAGCGCAGCTGAAGGAAGAAAACACACAATAAACAGCAGAAGTTTGAGCTGGACACACACCAGGGGAAACACTGCAGATGGGCTTGTGGATAAAAAGCATTTGGGAAGGAAATGAGAGGAGACAGCAGCGTAAACAAACCTAGAAACACTCTGAGGTTAGCAATGGATCCGTTTGTTGGAAAAACAACTTTCTCCTGGTGGCTAAAGCGACTTCTAGCCTGAATAATAGATTGCTGCTGTCTTTTGTAGAAAGTTCGGTTCACTGGATGCAATGACTCAAAGTGTTTTCATGCTCCTCGCAAAGTTGTTGTTTTTAGGTTTAGGCAATAAGTAGTTTACTTTAGGTAGTTTTAGTTTTGGCATAGTGATTCTAAAATATTGTTGTATTGTTTCATTGTTGTATTTTTAAGTAGTTTTAGTTTTAGCATCAATACTCCCGTGGTTGTAAAATAAAATACAATGAAAAATATTAATTGAATTAATTAAATAAATAAACAAATAAATAAAAATATTTTGTTGCATTTAAGTAGTTTCAGTTTTAGCACCACTACTACTGTAATTGTAAAATAAAATACAACTTAAAAAAATAAATAAACAAAATTAATTCAATAAATAAATAAATAAAATGTTGTTGTATTTTAACTAGTTTTAGTTTTGGCCTCAATACTACTGTGATTGTAAAATAAAATACAATAAAAATAAATAAATAAACACAATTAATTAAATAAATAAATAAATAAATAAATAAATAAATAAATAAATAAATAAATAAATAAATAAATAAATAAATAAATAAATAAATATGATGGATTTAAGTAGTTTTAGTTTTAGCATCAGTACAACATTGATTGTAAATTGTATTTACAGTGAGTAAAATAAAATAAGATAAATGTAATTGAATTAAACATTGGTTTTATTTTTAAGTAGTTTTTGTTTTGGCATCAGCACTATGCTGATTGTAAAATAAAATTAAAAAAAATAACAATAAAATAAAATTAATTGATTTATTAAATTAAAATTTGTTGTATTTTTAGAGAGTTTTTGGCATCAGTACTACGGTGATTGCAAAATAAAATAAAATAAAATAAAATAAAGACAGAATTAAATTAAATTAAACATTTGTTGTATTTTTAAGGAGTTTTAGTTTTGGCATCAGTAAAACAGTGATTGTAAAATAAAATACAATTAAATAAATAAATATAAAATAAATAAACTAAATTAAAAAATGCAGTATTTTTCAGGTAGTTTTAATTTTAGCATCAGTACTACAGTGATTGTAAAGTAAAATACAATTAAATAAAAAACTAATAAATGAAATTAAATATTTGTTGTATTTTTTTAAAGTAGTTTAAGGGGCCAATCACACTGAGCATGTTTTTTTTTTATGCGTTGCAAGACACCTTTTATAAATGATTTACTAACAGCAACCAGTGTTTTGCACGCTGTTTATGTGCCCTGCGCGCCATGTGTTTTAACTTCCTGCTACACTTCTTGTTTTTGCCGATGCGTGCTGTGCACTCGCAGTTGAAAAAGTCAACTCTGAGTGGAAAAAGCAAGTTATGTCAGTCGCGTCTTTGTCATTTTCCAATCAACTGAGAGCAGAGTGATTGTCAAATAAAATACAAATAAATAAATAAATATAAAATAAATATATTTATTTGTTTATTTATATTTTGTTTCCGCTGACCTGCCTGCAGAGTGTGTAGTCAAGACGACTACAGAGACTTTTGAGAATGGAGGAGAGACTTGTGGTTGCTGAGTTGAGTTATCCGGTGCTGTATAAAATCACAAATCTTGAATATTAAAATACTATACATTTTTAAAATTATATTAATTTCAACAGCAACACTCGCGCACAATACGCAGCTGTCACCAGTCATTTCGTAGCAACATTAAAATCGCACCGCACTTTTTTTCTGGTCAAAATAAAAGGTCAGAGTGGCGCGTCACACGTTTTTGGAATTGAAAAGCGCGTTCGGTGTGATCGGCTCTTAATTTGGCATCAGTACTAGGGTGATTGTAAAATAAAATAACATATGTATCATGCTATTTTTAATAGTTGTTTTTTGTTCACTAATTTCACTAGTTTTGACATCAGTTCAATGCTTTGAGTGATTGTAATTTCAAAAAACAAAACAATTACAGTTACTTTAATATACATTTTGCCACCTCAGACGCTTCTGTACTGTGCTTTTAGTTTAATATGTATTATATATATTTGCATTTATAAATATTAGGTGACTTTTATATTTATTATATATTTGTATTTACAAATAGTTATCTATTTTTATATTTAGTGTATATTTTACGCGTGTTACGCCACATCAATCATTAATGTGCTCACCAGCATAATCTCCAGCTTTCTCATCGGCCGCGAGCCTCAGTGTTTCCTCGATGTGAGATCTGTCTCTCAGGATGGAATCCAGAACGACTTCGTCCTCTGAGGAGAAATCAAAGAGACACCAGTTAAAGTCGCCATGACAGGACATAAGACTGTGCTGTTTAACCATATCGTGACCTACTGTATATCCACTTGATCAGTCATCAGCCTATACCAATAACAAATTGTTGTCATGAAATAACATGTCGCTAAAATGTTTTTACACGCTAAGCAAAGAGCTTAGAATGACCAAGAGGCGACACTCAATAGAACGTTCCATTGCAACAGCAGCGCCCAGCAACAGCCATGGATACTGCCATTTTGGAGTGAAAGTGATCGGCCGTCCATTGGATCTCATTACTTTCGCGATGACAAGCAGCTGCTTTGTTTTTTATTTATCTATTTAAAAAGCGCATTAAAGCTAAGATACAACCTGAAAGACGACAATACAACACTTATTATCACAATCATCAGCACTTTTAATAGTTCATTTTACAGACTTGTAATATGCTGTTGTTCTATTGGAGTTTTCATTCTGATGGCCGCCTCGCCCTCTAGTGGCTGTTTCCCAAATTACACTAGAGTGTCGCCTCTTGGTCATTCTAAGCTCTTTGCGCTAAGAACATGTTTTGAAGATTTTACCTGCTGGTACACTGTTATATGTTGATAGTATGTAACACTATGCAAACATAAATATAAATCCTCTTATTTCTTCTTTGACATTGCATGACTAACATGTTCATTTTTGTTTATTTTAGCATCGCTACCCTGCTGAAAAATCCAGCTTAAACCAGCCTAGGCTGGTTGGCTGGTTTTAGCTGGTCGAGAATTTTAGAGAGGAGACTGGTTTTAGAGAGGTTTTGGCCATTTCCAGGCCATTTCCAGGCTGGTTTCCAGCCATTTCCATACTGGTCTTAGCTGGTCAGGCTGGGAGATGACCAGCTAAAACCAGCTTGACCAGCCTAGCCAAGCTGGGAGTCCAGCCAAAATCAGCTATATCCAGCTTAAACCAGGCTGGTCAAGCTGGTTTTAGCTGGATTTGGCTGGTCATTTTCCAGCCTGACCAGTTAAGACCAGGCTGGAAATGACTGGAAACCAGCCTGGAAATGGCCAAAACCCCTCTAAAACCAGGCTGGTCAACCAGCTAAAACCAGCCAACCAGCCTAGGTTGGTTTTAGCTGGATTTTTCAGCAGGGTAGTTAGTTTAAATTTTTTTAAACATATTTGAAAACATTGCTAGCATGTTTTAGCTTCCCTAAACTAAATGAACCTTGGCTTTTAAACAAATTAAATGAAAACAAAACTTTTTTGTAGCTACTCCGTGCTAGCCACAAATTAACCAAGGGTTTTGCTACTACTTGGTAAGCTAATATGCAAATTCATAAATAAAAGAAGCACTGCACTTTTTACCTCATATTCATTTGCTCATATTCGATCAGTGCGTATTTAAAATATGTTTCGTGACCATGTCGATTTTGGGATGTAATTCATAAGCAAGCTGACATGAGCAATAACAAATAAAAGTAAAGCTTTCCTCATCCTAGCGCTTATGAACACAATTATTTACCGTCAACATTTGTCTGGCGCACTCCTCATCAGGGAATGGTTATACTAATAATGTCACACTATTGATATTCATGCGACAATCTTACCCGTTGTTCACAGATATTTACCCACAATGCCTCGGGGTGTTCCTGCCAGGCTGCTGTTATCAGGACCGAAGACATAAATGGAGCCTAATGGGAAGACATGGTGTCTCCACATTTATATTTAGCATCTCTGCCATTCATTCCTCATGTAACAGCAGCACCATGTCTCTTTCAGAGAAAGGAGACGAGGAAAACACAGCGACATCCATTACGCTTCCTGTTTAACCTGACAGCTCAATTTGGTTTTGACAGTATCAATCTGATCTGTCTTATTTTAGAGTATCAAAGCTAAATATAGCAGCAAATGCTGGTCAAGTGCAGTGCGGCCTTGGCTTCATAAGCATGTTGGCGTGTATGAGGGACTTCCTGGTTTCCTAACAAGCTAATGCTAACTATGGAAATGGTCATTAACAAAACTAATTGGATATTGTCACATGCTCAGCATTTTATTACTACATGTAGCCTACAAAGACAAACCGCAGAATGACAGTTGCTAACATTTAGCTATTTATTGATCAAAACTAATTCATTCTTTTGGCTAATTTGGCAAATTAGCTTTTTTTTGCATTATAAAATAGCATATTCTTAACACAACTGGTTTCTTTATAACTAACATATATATTGGTAGTAAATTTAACACATGGCAAACATTTCTAATATGATTAACACATTGTTAGCATGTATTATCATGCTCGTTGTGTTGCTAAAATGATTTTACTATATTTAAGATGTTTCAGTATTCTTTCTGGTTCAGTTCAACGATGAATTTAGATGTTTACTTTGCTCAAAGGGTTGCTAGCATGGGGCTATCATGTTGGTAGCATATTGTTTATGTTTTAGGATGTCAAACATGTTTCCAACATGAACATCAAATTGCTAGCATGAAACATGGCTACAAGCATGTCACTCATGTTTTGCTAGCATGTTTTTAAACTGAGTCTAACATGTTGCTAGCTTAATTCTAAGTTATTTAACATGTTGTTAGCATAATTTAGCATGTTTTTATATGGTCAACACTATGGTGCTAGCATGCATTTACATGTTTCAGTATACTCCATGTGTTGTAAGCATGAGTCTTACATGTTTATCATGTCACATCTGTTATGTCTATGTTGCAAAGATGTTAGTCGTGGTAAAACATCACAATGCTAGCATGTTTATTAGCAACACATGACTAAATATTTTTCTTTCAGCAAAGATGCATTAAATTGATTGTGAGAAATTTGCAGCATAAATACAACATGTTGTTAGCTTTATTCTAACATTTACCATGTTGTTAGCATCATTTAGCATCTTTCCAATATGATCAACACACTGCTAGCATGCATTTATATGTTTTAAAATGTGTTAGCATATTCCATGTGTTGTTAGCATGCGTCTAACATGCTTATCATGCTGCTGATACATGTTTTAGCACAACTAACATTTTTTCAACATGTTCATCACACTGCTAGTATAGACAAACATGTTTGTTAGCAACACATGGCTATTTTTCTTTTAGCAAAGATGCATTAAATTGATTAAGCAATATGTAGCATGTGTCTAACATGTTGCTAGCTTAATTCTCGCATATTTAACGTTTTATTATCACTATTTAGCATTTTTCTAATATGGTCAACACACTGCTAGTTTTTGCCATATTTCAGCAAATTCAACGTGTTGTTAGCATGAGTCTAACATGTTTATTATGTCACTGACACATCTTTAATGTTTTACCACGATTAACATCTTTAAAACATGGACATCACACTGCTAGCCTAAATTAACATGTTTGCTAGCAACACATGGCTAAAATACCTTTCTTTCAGCAAAGATGCATTAAATTGATTGTAAGCAATGTGTAGCATGAGTCTAACAGGTTGCTAGCTTGATTATAGCTTATTTAACATATTGTTAGCACCATTTAACATTTTTCTAATGTGGTCAACACACTGCTAGCATTAACTTACATGTTTTTAGCATGTTTCAGCATATTCAATGTGTTGTTAGTATGATTCTTACATGGTTATCATGTCGCTGACACATTTTATATGTTTTCGTACGACTAACCTTTTTGCAGCATGGACATCACACTGCGAGCATAAATTAACATGTTTGCTAGCAACACATAGCTAAAATACTTTTTTCAGCAAAGATGCATTAAATTGGTTGTAAGTAACACGTAGCATGAGTCTAACATGTTGCAAGCTTAATCCTAACTTATTTAACATGTTGTTAGCATCTTTCTAAAATGGACAACACATTGCTAGCATACATTTACATGTTTCAGCATATTCAACATGTTGTTAGCAAAAGTTTAACATGTTTACATTTTTCAGATTTTAGCACGACTGACATGTTTGTTATTATTATTATTATTATTATATTGTTTTATGCTGCTAAGCACATAGGTAATGTTTTAACATCACTAGCATGAATATGTTGCTAGAATTTTTAGCATATGGCTAGAATGTTTAACATGTCACTCATGTTTTGCTATCATGTTTTTTAAATAAATAAATAATAATAATAATAATAATAATAATTCAGCAAGGACGCATTAAACTGATTAAAAACACCAGTGAATACATTCAGAATGTTTTACTTTTGTTTACTTTTGTAGCAAATTTTGAATGTTTTAGCAAAGATAAAAAATGTATCACAATCTTACCAACAATATGAAACAGCAAAACTATTTTCATTGATAAGAAATTGATATTAATCCTCGAATTATTATAATTCTAAGGATTTCTGAAGGATTGGGTGACACCGAACATTTTCAAATTAAGCTTTGCATCATTTGAATATAAAATTTTGAGTTGTAATAATTGTAGTAAAACTTTAAAAGGTACCAGCGAACAAAATCATTTCATTATCAACAAAATTCGCTAAATTCAATGCAAGGCACCATTGACTCTGCAAAACAAACCAGTGTGAATCAAGCTTGCCTGGAAAGCTCTAGAAGCACTTCTGGTGTGCAAGCATCTGTCATCCGTTCCCACAATCCCCCTAGTGGTTCATGCAGCTAAACACTGTATTTATTTTGTTCTCGGGTGTCCGCTGGCATGTATTTGCACATCTGAATCTGGCTTAGGCATGCATTAGTCTTCCTGGTCGGCTGCTGACAGAAATAACTAACAGCTCAAGTAATATGTGCTAAATCAACCTGCATCAGCACAAATGTAAAATCCATCTGTGAATGTGGGCCAGCAGCGTCTGTTTACATCTACAGGACACATGAGTTCAGCTCAGACTCAGAGATCACTGACTGACTCTCTGATTTATTTTCTTACATTAGTTAGATGTACATAAATGTGTATCTCTCTCTATCTGCCTGACCAACCACTCAAAAGCTGGTCTATTCATTCATTCATTCATTCATTCATTCATTCACATAAATGTCTGTCTTTTCATCCATCCATCCACCTATCTATTCATTCAATTAATCAGCCATCCATTGTTTGATCTATGTATCTATCTATACATCTGTCTTTTCACTAATCCATTTCGTTCTATCTGTTTTTCCATCCATCCATTATCCATCCATCTAACTTATACATTTATCCTTCCATTAAATCTATAAATCTATACATCTATTCATCTGTTTTCCATCCATTCACACATCCATCTACCTTATCCCTCTATCCATTCATTAAATCTATACATCCATCTATCAATCCATCCAATTTATGCATCTGTTTTTCCTCCATTCACAATTTATCCATTCATTAAATCTGTTTATCTACTTTTCATCCATCTGTCTTTTCATCCATCCATTTCTTTTTATCTGTTTTTCCATCCAACCGTCTATCTTTCATATTCATCTAGCTGTTTTTCCATCAATCCAACAATCTATCCATTTATCCAATAATCAAATATATCCATCTATCTATCTATCTATCTATCTATCTATCTATCTATCTATCTATCTATCTATCTATCTATCTATCTATCTATCTATCTATCTATCTATCTATCTATCTATCTATCCATCTTTTTCCATCCATCAATCTGCCTATTTATCCATTCATTATATCTATCTATCTATCTATCTATCTATCTATCCATCCATCCATCCATCCATCCATCCATCCATCCATCCATCCATCCATCCATCCATCTATCTATCTATCTATCTATCTATCTATCTATCTATCTATCTATCTATCTATCTATCTATCTATCTATCTATCTATCTATCTATCTATCTATCTATCTATCTATCTATCTATCCCCATATATCCCCAAATATCCCCATAAATTTATCCAACAATATATCCATCTATCCATCCATCTTTTTCTATCCATCCATCCATCCATCCATCCATCCATCCATCCACCCATTTATCCATTCATTAAATCTATCTCCATGTTTTATCATCCATTCTTCAAACTTATCCATCCATTTGTTTTCCCCATCAATTTATCCAACAATATAACCATTTATCCAATAATCAAATCTATTCATTCTATCCATATATCTATCTATCCATTCATCCATCCATCTTTTTCCATCCATCAATTCATCCATCCGCTTATTTATCCATTCATTAAATCTATCTATCTATCTATCTATCTATCTATCTATCTATCTATCTATCTATCTATCTATCTATCTATCTATCTATCTATCTATCTATCTATCTATCTATCTATCTATCTATCTATCTATCTATCTATCTATCTATCAATTCATCCATCAATCCATCCACCTATTTATCCATTTATTAAATCTATCTATCCATCCATCCATCCATCCATCCATCCATCCATCCATCCATCCATCCATCCATCCATCCATCCATCTATCTATCTATCTCTTTTCTTCCATTCATTTTTACCATCTGTTTCACCATCCATTCGTCTGCTCATCTTTCTTATATATCAAACATATCCATTCATCTGTTTTTCCATCCATTTATCCAACGATCTATCTATTTCTCCACTAATCTATTCATTTATCCATAAAAGCAAGTATCCAATGCTGTCAAGAGCATAGTTTTCCATGTCTAATACAACAACGTTACTTCACGTTTTCCAAGCTTCTCCTTTGTTATATATTGTTTAAATATACATTTCAACTTCTGTAGACTTTACAGTGACTCGCCGCGGTCAGATTCCCAGTGAAGCGTTTCACACACTTTTTTTTCTTTCTCCAGCCTGTTGAGGAAAGGCCATATTGTTGATCTCCTGCGCTGGAGAGGAGCGAGGAGCAGATGGTGCTCTCGGGCCTGTTGCGATTACACAACGCGCTGGTTAAAGCGTAAGAGTGCTCAGCCGACGGCAGCCAAGTCAAGCTGCTAAAAATACAGCGCTGTAATGTTGAGCTCAGCATGGCGCTAAAACAGCCAAAGGTTAGCGACGAGGTGTGCAGTTTAAATGGGTGAACTGTGAACAATCTGGGGTTTCCGCTAATAATTGCTAATGTGCTGAAGAAGAAAAGGCCTCAGTTGGGTAACTAATAGTCTACTCAAATAGGTAATACCAAAGTATACACAAGACATGTTACTCGTATCTTTTTGGAAAAGTTTAACTGTCAATATGGTGAAAAAAGCCCTGCATACTAGCACAGGAGCCAATCGTCAATTGCTATATACCAGGGGTGTCCAAACTCGATTCTAGAGGGCCGGTGTCCTGCATAGTTTAGCTACGACTTCCTTCAACACACCTGCCTGGAAGTTTCTAGTACACCTAGAAAGAGTCTGATTAGCTGGTTCAGGTGTGTTTAGTTGGACACCTGCCCTCCAGGATCGAGTTTGGGCAGTCCCGCTATAGACTGATGATACTCTGGGGGAGGGACTTGGACCAGATGTGAGTTTCTGCAGATTTTGTGTTATTTGGATGTTTAGAAATGAAACTAAAGAGACAGTTGTTTAATTTTACTGGTGATTCCTAATATGAAATTCAATCGTAAGCTTGGCAAGCAGTTTTGGAGAATTTGATGTTTCCCCATTCAAACAGAATGCCCGAGCGGCGTTTCAAAGATGGCCGCCAAGTGAAATGACTTGCCTTAAAGGGATTTTGGTGATACACTGTATACCATCATATTAATGCAAAATGATATGTAAACTATAATGAAAAGTTTTGGCAATGGAAGATTAATTATGTAAAAAAAAAAAAAAAAAAAGAGTCTGAACAAAATCCAAATAATGAATGAATGAATGAATAAGTAAGTAAATAAATAAATCGTCATGTTAGAATTATCAGGTTTTATCTGACATTTTGCATATTCGTATAAAATGACAACTTATTTACAATACATGATGTTTTTTTTAAACAAGTTGTTTACATTTTTAGACATTTATTTTAAAAACTAAAAGGTTTTATCTACAAAGTCTACCTCTAGCTTGGCTCTATCCGCTTGTTAAGTGGTGACATGTTGGTGACGTATGTATACTGTTTCCGGGTCCAAGCCACCATTCATTTGAGTTGGGAAACTATTTGTTTATAATCACTTTTAAAATTACACATTAAAATTAATTTTATATAAAGTCATAGTGTACACAACAATCCCTGGGCTTGCTGCATCACAAATATCAAAATTTTAACAATTTATAAAAAAATTAATCACTTTCTGGCCATCGGATATTAGGCATGGAGATATATACTGCAATCAGGATTTTCGAAAGTATTAAATCGCTTTGTAAACGTTTATAATTACCATTTCATGAGTCTCCCCATACAGTTGAATAGAGCGCTTGGACCCGGAAGCCGCTTCGCGTGACGTCACACTTAACAAGCGGATAAGGTTCTTTCTGTGAGCCAATCAGCATTTCAAATGCACGCACAAGGGATCATGATCAGAATCAGGATCTGCTTTCTTTGTCATTCTGCCGGATTGCTCCGTTTACAGCGGCTAGTCGACTAAATAATCTCCACGCAAAATTGAGAAGAAACCTGAAACTGAAAAGGTGTATGTCAAAAGCTGTCTTATTTTAGAGGCTGCATCCTCCGAAATATATTTTTTCCCAGAGATGGGTTGCGGCTGAAAAGGGCATCCGCTGCGTAAAACATGTGCTAGATAAGTTGGCGGTTCATTCTGCTGTGGCGACCCCAGATTAATAAAGGGACTAAGCCGAAAAGAAAATAAATAAATGAAATATATTTCTATTTGTGTGTTTATAGACTGTAAATATGTAAACAACTCATTTGCTTAATGTCTGTTTTCTTTTAAAGTCTTTAAACTTGACATTAGGCCTTGAAGTTTAATTTATGATTATTATTCTGTCCAATTACTTTGGACCCTTAACAAGTGGGAAGCATGTATGCAAACTGTTGCAATTCCTGCAGCGTTCACCTGATTTGAATGTTAACATCCTCAATTTAAATCACATCTTGTTCACTTCACTTCAAATCCATTGTGTTGGCCAAAAATGTTAGAATGGTGTCGATGTCCCAATATTTATGGACCTAACTGTATATTTACATAACACAGCACTAGTAAGCATTAAATATAGCCACCAAATGATAAAAATGTTTTACTGTAAAGTTTGCCGAAGGCTGATTATGAAAACAACTGTGTGCACAACAAATTAAAAAATACTTGCAAGTTTGATGGCTGTATAGTACACCTTTCCTAACATGCATATTTTTAAATTATATAATATCTTTTGTTATTAAAGTTACTATAAGTCTATTTTAAAGCATTCCTGTCAACCCTCTTGTTTTTCCCGGGATTCTCCTATATTTTACAGATCTATCCCACTATCAACCCGTAATGGCATTTTACCGTATTTCTTTCCTTTCTCTGAAGAGTGACAATAAACACTAAAGAGCCGATTCTCCTCATACGCATCCCATACCGCCAAACCACCAGGGGCCACCCCTTGCTCTTAAACGTGAGTCTGTTCGGTGCTTTTGTTTTATTTAGGCATGAAAACACTTCGAAATAAAATATAAAAGCGGCAAGATACTCTTCCTTTCCATTACAGATGCTGTTGCCCCTCCAATCCTCAAAACAGTCATGTAGCAGTGCGTGACTGTCAGCTGACGTACTCCATAGTGATAAATAGATGCTGTTTCCCAAATGGATTCTGTACACGCGAGTCTGGGTTCATGTTTGAACCTATTTTTTACAGTCCATGGTTTAAACAGACATATACACATAATTAATAATAATCACATCTAAAGATGTCGATCTTGGTGGAGTTTTTGTTTTCCAAACACAGCAAATTTTGTCCTAAATGAGCATAAACATTTAGGAAAGCAATCAAATGCTTTTTTTTTTTTTAGAGGTGTGCATTTTTAAAGTGACACCTCTGTTATTTACTGTAATCAACAACAAAAAAATCCAAATAAATGAGATTCATTCGTTGCTCTTTAATCAAAATGTGTAAGTTATACAGTGAAGAAAAGATTGAGATTTGATAACTTGATTCTATTTCTTTATAATGGCTATTAATTTTAATAACATAAACTGTTTTATTTGCAGCTAATGTATGCTATTTATTTTGTCTTTTGTAAATAATAATAATAAAACATATTACTCACTGTTTAACTGTTTATTTACAATGAAATAGCTCCAGAAGAACATATTAAGTAATTTGGGGATTGTTTTAGGAGTGGTTTGGGAGATATCCCTTATCATGGTGGGTTTATCCCTTATTTTCACATCCAAATATTGACAGGTATGTTTTAAAGAGTTACACATGATTGATTGGTCTTGATTGGTCAATGATACGAAATCATTTTTCTGGCCTCATGGTGCAAATTACCATACCAAATCGCAGCATAAAAACTATGAAACACCTGTCCCAACAGCAGCTTTCTCCATCACTAATATAACACCAACACCACTACACACATCTCCACTACAGGTCACAGTCAGGCATGCTGTCCGTCTATGGGGGTTAACTTGAATGTTAACCCTGTGTGTGCTGGAAGGACAAACGCGCCAGAAAGCAGCATCTGTCCTGGACATCCAATGAGCCTGTCGCCTAGCAACAGAGGCTTTGGAAAAAACACAGCTGCTGCCGGAGCTCATCCTGCTGGAATGCCACCGGACGCTTACTGGGCATATGCATGGAGGAAACATGGTCTAAAGACCCCCTGAAGGGCCTTGAAATGCGCAGCTTTGTCCGATGTTAGCCTTATTGTTGAATCCACTTTTTCGGACACCACTACAAATGGCTGCTCTCTTAAATTGTGCAATATTTAAGAGTATAAAGGCGATTTCGGATACAGTTACAGTTTGTTTTGGCAATGCTGAGCCTGTCTGTTTCTTTCTGCTTTAAAATACATGTGTGTGTGAACTATAAGGGAGTGTGTATAGCATTCACCATAATGAAAAGCATGCTTGTATAGAGTTCAGATGTCAAAACCTCTGAAATTTTCTGATATTACGAGTATTTTAGTCAACTTTCTATGTTTATGTTCAGTCAATAAAGATGCAACGATTCCGATTAAACTATTTACTGCACTTTAATTACAGTTAATTAATCGGTAAGTCTCTTAGCCGCATTTCTAATGCACGGAACGAAACGAAACTGCTGCAATTTAACAAAGTTATGCCAAGTTGCCAACTGTGCGCTAGTTTAAAGTTCCAAGCTTGTACACCGAGGCTAATGTGCATGCACACTGGATTAACTATAGCAGCGGCCGTTCTCATATCACGTCTTATCCGCTTGCAAGTTTATTACTTCTACTGTAAGAATAGATGACAATATGCGCGCACAAGCGGAGCAACAGGCTTGCCTCTTTCCAGCGTAAGCAGTAGAAAACATCTGATCTCATGGTGAGAGTTGTGCGTGCCTTTCAGTGCAATGTCAACAAAAGATATGACGAATTATTATTAAAATGATTATGTATGCATCAACGTAGGGCTCTGCAATTAATCGAAAATCCAATTTCGATTACGGCTTCTAACGATTATGAAAAACCATTAATCGAGATAAACGATTATTCCATTATTTACCGTCCCCTGTCCAGTTGTCCTCACTTGTTGCTCTTAAATGCTTGTGTGTGCGGCGCGCAGACAGTCAGAAGCATGCGGTCTGCACTTGGTCTTATTCGCACATTGTGACGAGCAGAGAGCCCACACATCTAAAGTCATTAACGTGAGCGCTTTAATGTTCAAATAGGTGTCAAAACGCGGTGTTTAGTGATTATTCATATTAACCCTCATTTTGTAATAAACAAACGAGTTGAGGATCAAAAGACAAGTGAAAGCGAAACCATTAAAGTGACAGAGCACAGCTGCCGCCTGTTTTATCATGATGAATAAAACAACGAGAAAATCCCTCTCTGCTCTTGACTGAAGACTTTTGTAGCTAATGTGTTTTTCTTACGGTGAAGATGCTAAAAGCACAGTTTGTTTCGTATTTTTATTCTATTGTATTTATTTCTCTTTCCTTTGCAGGGAGGAAAATAATATATGCAGTTGAAGTCAGAATTATTAGCCCTCCTGAATATTAGCAACCTTTTCCCCCAATTTCTGTTTAATGGAAAGAAGATTTCTGAATATAATAGTTTTAATAATTCATTTCTAATAACCGATTAATTTTATCTTTGCTATGATGACAGCTCATTATATTTTAGTAGATTTTTTTTAAATACAAACATTTAAATTCAAAGTGTGATTCAAAAGCTTAACTAGGGTAATTAGGCAAGTCATTATATAACAGTTTCTTCTGCAGACAATCAAAAAAAAAAAATAAATAAAAAAATAAAATATATATATATATATATATATATATATATATATATATATATATATATATATATATATATATATATATATATATATATATATATATATATATTGCCTAAAGGGGCTAATAATATTGATCTTAAAAGAGGTTTCAAAATATTTAAATTTGCTTTTATTCTAGCCAAAACAAAACAAATAAGGCTTTCTCCAGAAGAAAAATATTAGAGGAAATACTGTTAAAATTCCTTGCTCTGTTAAACATCATTTGGGAAATATTTATTTTTAAAAAATTCTCAAGAGTGCTAATAATTTTGACTTAAACTAATAATCGTTTGGAATAATCGTGATTACAATTATGACCAAAATAATCGTGATTATGATTTTTCCTAAAATCGAGCAGCCCTACATGAACGCAGATGGCAACAACAGTTAATCTAAATAGCTGCTAACCCCATATAAAATGTACATTTACATTAGACGTGATAACAGTGAAACCATGATTATTCTTCAGACTATATAATCGTACAACCAAAATCCATAATTGTTGGATCTATAATTGTTATGCAGTTCAAAACATAACATATGAATGTGTCTGAATGTAGAAGAAGCCTATTTCAGCAATGCACTGCTTTTGTTGTGCTCTGAAATACAACATTTGAATGTAAAAGAAAAAACAAAATCCTATTGTACAATGCACTGATGTTAAGTAGTTTCAAAATAGAATATATTAACACTTTAATGTAGAAAAAGCCAACGTGGGAGAAAAAATACAGCGTATGGTCTCTTATGTGCAGTTATGTCATCACTCATATTGCAAGTCAAATCTCTCCGACCCTTCTTTTGGGATGCTTTTCATGAACCGGCCCCCATGACAAACTAATTGAATAGCTCTGATTTACACTGTCTGAATGTGCCATTCACCATATAGATAATTGTAATTGTGTGTAACAGTTTCAGGAACACTACTTTTTGTTTGCAAATAGGCTCATTTGACATCTCTTCTAGAGTTAAACAGTTGAGTTTAACCCTTTTTGAGCCCATTCAGCCAGTCTTTGTGTCTGGTGAGAACACTTTTAGCTTAGCTTGATCATTGAATCAAAGAGTTTTGATAATTTTCCTATTTAAAGCTCGACTATTATAGTTACCCAAGACCGACAAAAAATCCATCCAATTTGTTATTACAAAAAATTATTAGTGTTTTGACCTGTGAAAGTCTGAAATTTTATTGATAATGGTCTTTAACTTGACATGGTGAAACCTGCAGAAACCCTGTTTTTACCCAGACATTTAAAAAGAATATATTTAGAGTAGTAATCACTATATATATATATATATATATATATATATATATATATATATATATATATATATATATATATATATATATATATATATATATTTTTTTTTTTTTTTTTTTTTTTTTTTTATCCAAGGTACCGGCTAATGCCAATTATACATATTAATATATATACAGTTGGAGTCAGAATTATTAGCCCCCCTTTGAATTTGTTTTTCTTTTTTTCCCAAATGATGTTAAACAGAGCAAGGGAATTTTCACACTATGTCTGATAATGTTTTTTTCTTCTGGAGTCTAAAAGTCTTTTGTTTTATTTCGGCTAGAATAAAAGCAGTTTTTCATTTTTAAAAACCATTTTAAGGTAAAAATTATCAGCCCCTTTAAGCTAAATTGTTTTTCGATAGTCTCCAGAACAAATCATCGTTTTACAATAACTTGTCTAATTACCCAAACCAGCCTAGTTAAACTAATTAACCTAGTTAAGTCTTTAAAATGTCACTTTAAGCTGTATAGAAGTGATCTGAAAAATATCTGAATAAAAGATCAAATAAAACAGTTATTAGAAATTAATTTTTAAAACTATTATGTTTAAAAATGCGTTGAAAATATCTTCTCTCCCTTAAACAGAAATTGGGGGAAAAATTAAACAGGGGGGCTAATAATTCTGACTTGTATATAAAATATTGATTAGACTCTTTTTATGAACGCCTGGTTGCATGTCAATAGTTGACTGATTTCTAGTAGTAGGCAGACAGCCAGATAGCAGACAGCCTTTGATTGGTCAGGAGATCTTATGAGATGCTAAAGTGCCCGGTGATGTCATAAAACATTGATGTTTAGTGGTAGAAACCGCAGACAAATCTTAAATGTTTATTTCTTTGAAATGTGAACGTTGTCAGTTTATTAGCACACTAGCTTATAGATAACATAAAGTCATCGTGAACAGGATGTTGCGGAGACTTTTATTTGAGTAAGTTGATGTACTTCCAACTGAAACGGAATATTGAGTTGGGTTGGGGCTTTCTTTTTGCGCATCATTCGCTTGTAGCAAACTAACGGTACAAGGGGCATGGGCCGGGCCAGATGGAATCTGCGGATGTTTTTTGCTATTTCTGTGGAGAATTTTGGTAAAAATCTGCGGATTTCTGCGGTATTATTTTGGGAGTATCCAGTGGAGTATCATAACTAAAACCTTAATATATTAAATAAAAAGTAATAAATACTGAATAAAAACTGAATAAATTCATATTTACACATTTAAATAAATAAATTAAAATAAATAGAATTAATAATGGGCTAAAAATCTCCAGAAATCTGCGGAAAATCTGCGGAATTCTGCGCGCGCAGATTCCGTGTGGGCCTAGGCATAGCTAAGAATATTGTGGCTGAAGACGTTAAATTGACATCATCAGAAGGACTCCCCACTCCAAACGCAGAAGTAAATGCTCATGTTTTGATTGATGATTACCAAAACAATTGTTTTTTTTTTTCAATGGCTTAACTTACCTGAAGAACAACAATGTGCGCTAGCAAAATAAATATTGATTTCACACAGACTTTAAGGAAAAAAAATTATGCTTTGATTCCAGTGGTACTTTAATACCATCTGCTAACCGTGAAAATGTTTATATAATAGTCTATTTAAGAAATCTCTTGGCTTGCTCGGTGTTTATGACAGCGATTCATTGCATAAACACAGATGGAGACTCTTGAAAAGCGGCAGGTGATTGTTTAGACCTCTGACAGGGCACTAAGCAATGAATACAACAAATGTGGCTCATTTTCTATCACACAGATGAGCTAATACGGTGCGGTGGCTCACAGTTTGGCTTTCCTTCGGCCCTGATCATGTTCTGCTGGCAGATGCAGGAGGCAAATTGAATTAATGTGAACATGATTAGGGAGGCGAGCCTTGAGCCCGTCTGAACCCGCAGGATTTACCGGCAGCTCAGGAGAGATGCACACAACCTTTACTGAGGGCCAGGGGATTTCCAGATGAACAACAGTGCTTTTGGGGATTCAATGAATTTAATTACACAGCAGCTAAACTTTGCTGAATATCACCTAAAATTCTGAAACAGTTTTGCATTATTAATATAGTTAAGGATGCACATGAGATTACAAAATGTATAATATAGCATTCAAATCAAGGTTATTAAATTGTACTGAAAATTAATGATACACTGTAAAACAATTGCTGAGTTCCACTTCCACACAATCAATTTGTGTTGGGACAACATGAAGGAGTTAACTTATTAGTTTTCACATTTTTAGGTGGATTGAACAAAGAACAATTAAGTTGCCCCCCCAAAAAACTCAAGAGTTGTCTTGTTTCAGCTCAATTTAAATAAGTAGTTTGAACAAACAGCAAGTGTCATTTTTTGAGTGTAGACAAAATGTATATTTATCATATGTGAACTTTATTTCTTTATTCATAATTGCAGTCAGAATTATTAACCCCTCTAAATTATTGAGGGGTTAATTTTTTTAATTTAATTAGTTTTATTTAATTAGTTTATTTTTTCCCTAATTTCTGTTTAACAGAGAGAGGATTTGTTTTCAGCACATTTCTAAACATAATATTTTTAATAACTCATTTCTAATAACTGATTTATTTTCTCTTTGCCATGATGAGTAAATAATAATTGACTAGGTATTTTTCAAGACACTTCTGTACAGCTTAAAGTGACATTTAAAGGCTTAACTAGGTTAATTAGTTTAACTAGGCAGGTTAGGGTAATTAGGCAAGTTATTGTATATTGATGGTTTGTTCTGGTTTTAAAAAATAGCTTAAAGGGGCTAATAATTTTGACCTTTTTTCACCTGCTTTTGTTTTAGCCAAAATAAAAAAACTAAGACTTTCTCCAGAAGAAAAAAAATATTATTAGACACTGTGAAAATTTCCTTGCTCTGTTAAAAATCAATTGGGAAATATTTAAAAAAAGAAAAATTAATTCAAAGGGGGTTTAATAATTCTGATTTAAAATGTATGGGTCAATTAAAAAAAGAAAAGTTTTCTTAAGTTTTTCTTAAAGCTGAATTAATAAGCTTTCCATTGTGTGTTTCCTATAATAGAACGATGTTTGTCAGAGATACAATTATTTGAAAATATGGAAATTTTTTAAAAATCTGAAAAAAAACACCTATACAAAATATATATTTATACAATTATAAAACACATCCATAAAAATGATTGGATGGATGGAACAATAGAACGATCAACATATAGACAGAACGATAGAATGATAGAACAACAAATGCATAGAATGATAAAAAAATGGATGGATGGATGCATGGAACAACAGATATATAGAATGATAAAAAAACGGATGGATGGATGGATGGATAGATGGATAGATAGCTAGAACGACATACACAGAACGATAAAAAAATGGATGGATGAATGGATAGAACGATAGATAGATGGATAGAGCGACAGATACTTAGAACGATGAAAAAATGCATTGATGGATGGATAGACAGAATGATAGAACGACATACATAGAACGATAAAAAAATGGATGGATGGATAGAACGATAGATAGATGATAGATAGAATGATGGATGGATGGACAGGCAGAACAGATACATAGAATGATAAAAAAACAGATGGATGGATGGATGGATAGAATGATAGAATGACAGACAGACAGATATAGATAGATAGATAGATAGACAGACAGACAGACAGACAGACAGACAGACAGACAGACAGATAGATAGATTGATAGACCGACAAACGGATAGAATGACAGACAGATAGAAGGATGGACACATAGAACAGAGGAGAGATAGAACGACAGACAGAATTTAATTAACGGATAAATATAATAGATCGCTGTTGAAATGGATAAAAAAACAGATGGATGGATAAGTTAGATGGATGAACAGATTGATGGATATGTGGATGGACGGATAGATGGACAAGAGCAAAATAGAGAGAGACAGGGCATGAAATCAGGACAGAAACAAATTATAAAATAAAAATCTGCATATATTAATACATACATCTATATTTAAATTATTTATAATATTCAACCCCTCCCTCTTTCTCTCTCTCTCTCTCCATCCATCTTTCATGGCCAATCACTGAGAGACATGAATAGCAACAGGTGCCAAGGTTCTGGTCTCGCTTGATGACAGAAATAGCTCCACAATGGGTCACGGCTCAGAAAGAACCAGGGGAGGGGGCGGAGCCTCACTGGCCTTCATCTGTCAATCACAGAAATGATTCTGAGCTTCCAAAATTAGCAGCTAACTAAGATTAAATAAGTCTCCGGCATAATTTGGCACGCATCAACAACACACACAAAAAAAAAAATCAATAGAGTACAGACAACCGGACTTTTTAACAGAAGATCTTGTGGGCTGTTTTTAGCTTGTTACTTCAAAGCTTTTATTAGCATGACACGAAATATCAAAGCCTTGTGTGACACATTTCTGAACCCGAGACCCAGGATCATATCCGTGTGGTAAATCCACAGGGGTATCAGAGTTACGAACGTCAAATGGAGCCGAGGATTGAAAACATGACTCGTTTCTGTAAAGCCGCATCGCATTGGCCTTTTTATGGAATAAGCATTTGGCCTCCCGTCCCACAATTCCTAGCAGAGGGAAGTCCCTAAAGAGCAGGGGCTCCACATGCCTGCTGTACTACATTGCTGAAAGGCGGGGAGAGCCCTTACTCACTCGCTGCTGAGAGAACCCATATCAAGTGCACAGCCAACAGGGAGCACTTCCTCTAAGGTTCACTTTCACATTGAAAGGTTCTTCGATAGTAATGATGGGGGTCCAGAAATAACTTTTAACAGCCACGGGAACTTTCCAAGGTATAAAAAGTTATATACAGTGGGGAAAAAAAGCTCTATAGATCAGGGCTATTCAATTAGTTTGTCATGGGGGTCAGTTCATGAAAAACATCCCAAATGAGGGGCCGGAGAGATATGACTTGCAATATGAGTGATGACACAACAGCATATAAGAGCCCATATGCTGTATTTGTGCTCATAAAGACACACACGTTGGCTTTTTCCACATTTTTGAAACTACATAACATCATAGCATTGTACAATGTGGCTTTTTTTTTACAAACATATTCAAATGTTGTATTTCAAATAGCAT
Source organism: Danio rerio (assembly GCF_052040795.2). Lineage (NCBI taxonomy): Eukaryota > Metazoa > Chordata > Actinopteri > Cypriniformes > Danionidae > Danio > Danio rerio. Next base: position 11,015,304 of record NC_141023.1, read on the forward strand.
CCCTAATCCCACCTAATACCTGAACCCAACTACTTCCTTAGTCACTATTACTAATAAGTATAATTAGTTGTTTTCTGTGGTAAAAAGGTTATATATAATGGGAGAAATCTCTATAAGTGCTTAAAATGCTCAACAAGCAAAGAAAAAATAAAAGTACTTTAGTTAAAATACTAACTACTGGCTAATTACCTGCCTTGTAATAATTTACTGGCTGCTTATTACTTCCTATTACTTATTACATCCTTATTCCCACATGAGACCTAAACCCAACTACCTCCTTCCTAACCATTAATAAGAAGCTAATTTGTTGTTTTCCAAAGTAAAATGTTATATATAGTGGAGGAAAAACTATAGATTTGTAACACTTTAACACTAGTTAAGATTTAATTTTAAGTACAAACAACTCGCTTATTACCTGCCTATTAATCCTATACTGGCTGTTTATTAGTACTTGTAGTGGATGAATTAATTCTACATCCCAAAACCCAATACATAAACCCAACTGTTTCCTAACTTACTACTATTTAGAAGCCAATATTTGTTGGTTTCCGAGGTAAACAGTTAGATATAGTGGTGGGAAAACTATATAGATCAGTGGTACTCAAACTGTGGTACGTGTGCCACTACTGGTATGCGGGCTTCCTTCTAGTGGTACGAGGAGGCATCAAATATGTCATATGTACAAGCTACATATATTTAAAAATGTAAACATAAATATGATGACAAATAGCCTATATTTCTAGGTGTTGATAAATAGGCTACTATGTTATTACTTTGCAGTAGTACAGGAGTTTTTTTTTTACTTTTTAAGAAAAGTAATCTATCATTTTAATAAAATGAAAAGCACATAATAATAATAAAAAGCATAATAAAAGCACATTTTAATTTAATTGTTGACTTTTTTTTTTTTTTTACATGTAAGCACAGTGCAGGGTTAATGTTCAAACTATAATGTTTAAAGTGGCTGACAATAATATTCTTATTAATAGGAATTAATCTGCCTCGTTTTTTTACTGTATTAAGTTATAGCTGCTTTACTGGGCCTACTACGCAACCATATTTCAATACTGCTCATTACGGTGGTACTTGATGAAAAAAGTTTGAGAACCACTGATATAGATGCTTAAAATGCTCATCAAGCCAAGAAAAAAGTAATACTTTAGTTTAAATTCTGATTACTGGCTTATTACCTGCCTTTTAATACTATACTGGCTGTTTAGGACTTATAAAACATAATATTTATTCGACATCCCAAATCCCACCTGATACCTAAAGCCAACTACTTCCTCACTAACTACTAATCAGAAGCTAATTCATTGTTTTCCAAGGTAAAATGTTATATATAGTAGGGGGAGAACTATAGATCTTTTACACTAGTTAATGCTTTAGTTTAAGTACTAACAACTAGCTTATTGCCTGCATATTCATACAATACTGGCTGTTCATTAGTACTTATAAAGGATGATCTTATTCTACATCTCTAAACTCAATACCTTACCCAAACTACTTACTCACTATTATTAAGCAGATAATTGGGAGTTTATTGTGTTAAAAGTCTTAGTTAACGGCTTGTCAATATGGTGTTTCATCCATTTGGAACTTGTATTTTTGAGATTGTTTGGATTGATTGGGTTGGAATTGCATTAAAACCTGTGATATGGCAACTTTAACCTAAAGAGAGAGGTAATTCTTTATAATGAACCAGATTTTAGATCATTTATTTAACCATGTCATTAAATAAAATAAATATCAATATGCAACGAAAGGAAACTTGTCACCTGCAAGGCATTTTGATGTGGCTAAAAAGGAAGGTTAGGAAGGCAAACAGATGCAAGGGTTGTAAAGGTCGAAAACCTTTCACCTTCTGCAAAGCAACTGGACCTAGATCATGTTTTGATTAATGAAGCCAAGTCCCTGTCAATCAACATTGCACTTTAACTCCTAAAAGAAAACCTACACCAATGAATAGTTCATTTTATAGGTGCTCTGTGCAGTAATTTAGAAAAGTCCATGCCCGATGTCACGCGCTCCGGCACCAAGTGTATAGTGAATACAGTGCCAAGCAGCAAAAAGATGCAGCACACTGCTCTTTTTTTATGCAAATAAACAGGCAGTGTGTACACCTCATGCTTTCAAAACTGAAAAACATGTTCAGACTGATTGGCTTAAAGATATAGATTAAATAAATCTCCTACATAGTTCGACACAGATTGAAACCAACAATACCAAACGAAAATTAAAAAGTAAAGACAACCATGATCAAAAATTAGGTAGGACAATAAGACTTGACTGCATGATTTTTTTTTTTTCGCCAGAAGTTCTTGAAGACTGTTTTTAGCTTATTTTTGATTGACTTTCTAATTATATTGACATAAATAGCTGACCAGAAAGAATAAACACTTTCATGCAAAACACTAAAGTTACAACTAGAGGTCTGCATTCTGGTCTGACCCGAACAGATTTCTTGCCTCACGGGAATACATTTCAGAATAAAAAGCAATAGCGGATGGTAACTCTTGTAAAATTTGAAAGGGAGAGGGTGGTCTAACAATATAGGAGTCCCACCGTTATTTCAGAACAGCATATCTGAGTTTTCCTCATTCTTATTGAGCACCAGTACATCCAGTGCTCATGTCTGTCACACATGCTGAACGCATGACCATGTGCTTTCTGCATATGAGCAATTCCATGAAAATGTCAACCTTGCCATGAAAAGAAAAATGTTTTCACCAAAATAGTGAAACCGTTTCTACATTTTTTGCGCAGGCAAGTGTTTTACAGTACTTTAAAAATACTTAAAAATGTCGCTGTCAATGTTTTCAAACTATTATATTTGATTTACCAAAGTCAAACAAATGATAATTTCACATCCGTCACATCCATAACGAAAAAGTGTCACATCCATAACAAAGCTTTTCCCTCAAAAATGCAAACATGTCAAAAAAAAAAAAAAATCAATCAGTTTTGTTCTATAAAGAGCCAACTCTTATCCTTTTGTTGAGCATTATTTATTTTGGGTTGTGCAGTTTAATTCACAGAATTTCTACGAAATATGTTGTATACTGTAAACTCACAGACTTTTTTTGTCACATCCATAACGCTTGTTTATTTTCCTCATTTAAAGTATAAAAAAGTTCACAGATTGAATTTTTTTGATCCCATAACTTTGTGGTTAGTTGTTTTGGAAAATATAAACAGATGGTTCAATATAATGTTAACGTATACTTTCTCTGCGAATTTATGTTTTGAATTTTTACTGCAAATGTCACATCCATAACGCTGGAATCAGCCATATGCATTTTATTTGCACAGTCTGTGCCCTCATCATCTGCATAACAGTTCTCAGAGTGGGCTTTACCATGGCAGAGCAAACTGAAGATGCGCTGTCCTTAAAGGACGTTCAACTTGCATTAGAAAACAGTCAGTTTACTGTAAGGAGACCCACATCAGGGAAGTCTGATGTATGAGAGTGTTTTTTAAGCGTCATAGTTATCATGCCCTTTGTTTGATATGATAATACCTCAAGAGTTTACCCTTTAGCAGTCAATGGGGTCGGATGTGCCACTTTGCACCATGCCATGCAGCGACATGCATTTTAGAATTCTAGATTTCTATCAGGATATACAAACCAGCGATGCAAGTTGGCAGCTATCCGCGGCGCGACTTAAGACACTGTTCATATTTTTGCCGCACCACATAATGCCATCTAAATAGTTTCGTTTTAAATAACATGCGAATGTGTGCGTCCATCCAACTGTCATATGCATGCCGCAGTGTGGTGCATCCGGTGTGCTACCACCTTCAGAAGACTATAATCTCAGGTTTAAGGCAGCACTCATATCTCATCCAAAGGAACAAACAAAACCGACATTTAGCCTACAGTCCTTGCACAACCTAGTTTTAGGAAAGGCAAGTTTATTTATATAGCACATTTCATACACAGTGGCAATTCAAAGCGTTCTACACAAACAGGAATAAAAAAGAAGAAGAAAATAAAATCAAATAATAAAAATGATTAAAAACTGATGAAAAATGTGTTAAACAGGTTATAAAAGAATGAAAAAGAAAACAAAGACTTATTAGTGCGATCTGTGGGACGTAGCACAGCGCTCATTCAGTAAAGGAAAAGCTAAACAGATGTGTTTTCAGTGTTGATGTGATTGTGCCTAATGTTGGAGCACATCTGATCATTTCTGAAAGCTGATTCCAGCAGCGAGGGGCGTAATAGCTGAAAGCTGATTCACCCTGCTTTGACTGAACTCTTAGAATTTCTAGTTTATTTGATCCTAAAGATCTGAGTGATATGTTAGGTTTGTATTCGGTCAGCATATCTGTAATATATTGACCTCCTAGGCCATTTAGTGATTTACAGACGAGTAATAATACTTTAAACTCTATTCTGAATGTAACTGGGAGCCAGTGTAAAGGTCTGAGGACAGGTGTGATGTGCTCGGATTTTTCGGTTCTGGTCAGAATCCTAGAATCCCCAGAATTGTATCTGTTCTCTCTCTCTCTTTTGGTAGTACCCAATTTAAATGTGAGATTTTGGAAACCAGGGAACAGTCGGGTCCGGTAGAAAAAGATTGCGGGTGATCAAAGATTGATTATACAGCAGGGGCCTCATGTACGAAGACTTGCGTGGAAATCTTACTAAAACATTGCGTACGCACAAAGCTGTAAATGTGCGTACGCAGAAAAAATTTCAGATGTATGAAACACTGCGTACGCCGAATCTCACGCATATTCTTTTGTACATCTGAATGAACGTGAAACTGAGCGCAACATGCACGAGCACAAAACCCCTCCCTGCCTCCTCCCCTGTATGAATATGCTAATGACTATGCTAATGGAAAAACCCTACGAAAAAGCAATGGCAAAAGCAAGCAAAAAGAGAAACTTTGAACAGAATGTGAATTGGAGGTGCTGCTTTCGGAGGTAGACCGGAGAAAAGCGGTGTTATTTGCAAGTTTGTTCTCCGGAATTAACAACAAAAGAAAAAAATAGAGTGGGAGAGTTTAACAGATGCGGTTAACACAGTTGGGTCTGAACATCGCACTGAGTGCATTAAAGATAGAAATAGTGTGCTTTATATCTGTAAAATGTTGCGGAACCCTTACCAGACTCAGTGGCGCACCTTGTAAGACGCATGTGATCATGACTAGTTACGTACGAGCATGAACTCGCCTCGAATCCAGCGTCTGATGAACTCTTTCTTGTTTTTTCCCCCGCAACATATCAGATTTTGCCCACTATTTATCACGAGAAAGACAAGTAGGAATCATCAATAAGTTCATATCAATAAGCATCATATTTTATTTGCACATTTATTGAATGGAAATGTTTCTGATTCACGCATGCAAATTCATCTTCAGAAAGTGTCTTTATAGCATTGTGCGTGCGGTAGATCGCTCAGATTACATTGGGAAAACAGGCGACTGCTGCAAATTGTGCTTTAATGTTTGGCTGGTCAAATGTATGGTATGGAAACCTTATATACCTGCTGAACCCGTCTCATACAGCTGCCATTGCAAGGCTCAGACACTTTGTAGAGAGGAATTTAACACAACTGCCTCTAGGAGTCGCCAATGGAAATAAAACAGACACGCAGAAAAAATGTGCGTACGCCTGCCAGAAAGCTGCCGTGAACCTGCGCACATTCCCACGTTCAGTTCATTGTTAGTAAATCCAAACGTGAGCCATTCTGAGCGTGAAACCTGGCGTACGCAAAGTTTTTGTGCGTACGCAGCGTTGATACATGAGGCCCCAGGAGCGGTCGTGTTTCAAAATACAATGAATATTTATTTATTAACTATTAGAGTGCCTTTTAAAAATCTTCAGATTGTAGTGTTGGCAGGTTATTCATCACAGTACCAAATGCTTGAAGACACGTAGAATAGACCATGTAAAAACTAACATTTTTACATTAATCTGGTTTACATAGAAAATTATTGTCTATTTACGTCTTTTCATTGTTAATTCTGTACATTTAAGGCTCTATTTGTTAACATCAGTTAATTTAACTAAAGTAAATATAACGACAACTACAAAAGCATTAATTAATTTTAGGTGACGTAAATTTCTTAAGTAATTCCTAATAGCTAATTGAACTCTAAAGTCATAATCAATTTATTTAACGGAGTTATTAGCTAACTAAATTCTTAAAGTAATAACTTTAATAAACTTGAACATAACTGTTACATGGGTGACGCAGTGGCGCAGTAGATAGTCCCATCAGGTGAAGTTTTTTTTCCCTCTCCGCTGTCGCCACTGCCTCGCATGGTTCAGGATTGATAGAGCTACGCATCGATGAATTTGCTCTTCAGTGTTTGAACTCTCAGTAATGATTAAATCACACTGAACTGAGCTAAACTGAACTGAACTGAAATTAAACACTAAAAACTGAACTACACTGTTCCAGTTACTATGACCATTTATGTGAAGCTGCTTTGACACAATCTACATTGTAAAAGCACTATACAAATAAAGCTGAATTGAATTGAATTTAATTGCTATCGTCTCAAAGCAAGAAGGTCGCTGGTTCGAGCCTCAGCTGGGTCAGTTTGCATTTCTGTGTGGAGTTTGTATGTTCTCCCCGTGTTCGCATGGGTTTCCTCCGGGTGCTCCGGTTTCCCCCCACAAGTCCAAAGACATGCGGGACAGGTTTATTAGGTAAGCTAAAATTGTCCATAGTGTATGTGTGTGAATGAGAGTGTATGAATGGACAAGATGGCGGTTCATTCCGCTGTGGCGAGCCCAGATTAATAAAGGGACTAAGCCTAAACGAAAATGAATGAACGAATAACTACAATATGGCTATTTCTCACTTATAATTTAACCCATTAACTAATGTTTGCTAACAAGACTTTATCATAAACTTTTACCTATTGTACCTTAGCGTCCTTTTGCAATTACATTCGTTTAAAACCTTTATTTATTTCGAACATGTATAAACAAAAAAAAGTCATTTTTATTATTATTTTTTGATTTTTATTTATTATTGTCTATTTTGAAGATTCAATATTGCGGTAATACCATATATTGTGATCAAAGTTTCAGCAATTAATCGCAACAAGAACATTTGATAGAAGCCTACTTACACAATTAGACTGAAATTCGATTTTCACAGAAGCTTAAAAGCCTATATGTACCAGTTCCAACAATCATTCAACAATCAGACACATTTTAGCCCATTGGAAGCAACAGCACACTAAACGCAGCAGGACTGGTGCAGACCGCCCTTCTGCTGAGATAATGCATGGCCTTATATGGCCAGTGGCCGGGAATAAATAAATTGTGATTGTGTCAGGGTGACAGCAGCTGCACACTGGATCCCAAAGACGAGCACGGACAGCAGGGGAGGGCAACAGAGGAAGAGGACGACGGGATGGGGGAATCTATAGTAGACAGTGTCCGGTTACAGGACAACTTCCAATCTTAGACACCTGACGGCAGCCTGGGCCCACGAAGGCCCAACGCCGGGCCAGAGAGGAACCCAAGGACGGAGCAAGGGTAACTGCGGCTGCCAGAGCCCTTGGAAATAACATCCAAAGCTGGAATAACTAGACTTTAATAGCCTTGTGTTATAACACAACACCTTCAGGGTTAAGCGGTTGGATTAAGCCGACAATGGCAAATCAATTAAACCCAAAATGTGAGTCTAAAACTCACACCAGCAGAACTCCCAATCAAACTGTATAATAAGAGATGAGTGGTTAGCAATTGTCAGTCCGCTGTTTGATTGGCATCCCATAAGGTTTCTGCCAGTTTTTAAATTAAGTTTGCAACCATAACAAATACAATCGCTCTAGTTCATCCCAGAAGATCGTGCATTATGACCAAGGCTCTAGCACTTTCCATACGCTAACGTGCCATGCTTCACGACAGCTGACACAATGCATGGACCGAATGTGTCTACTGTACAAAAATAAACCCCCATACATTTATCTCACTCCTTCAGAGCTTCTATGAACATATATAGAATATATATAGTAAACTGAACCTGTAAAAGATCTGTTTAGCATTAAAGGGAAAGATCAAACCTTTAGTTTCAAACGTTTCTCACTTTCTTCTGTTGAACATAAAAGAAGATAGTTTGACGAAAGCTGATAACTGTAACCACTGATTTGTTTTTCCTACTAAGAAAGCCATTTGTTCGGCTTTCTTCTTTCTTTTGTGTTTAACAAAAGGAAGAAACTCTGAAACCTTCTTCAAAATATCCTCTTTTGTGTTCAATAGAGGACAGAATCTAACACAAATCTGCAACAATTAAAAGTACGAGTAAACGAGTGCAAGATTTTCAGTGTGAACTACCCCTTTAAGGCTACTTTTTGTTAAACCGAACATCCCAAGATAACTCATCCATGCCCAGAGTTATTATTGAGCACTGCGGGTGGGTTTAAATAGCTCAGCAGATGGTGGCATGGCCAATCTCCTGCTGGTGACCGTCACAGTTTTAAGGCACCGTTTATTCATTAGTGCCGCCATGCCTGCCTAATTCAAAAGGCCTATACTGTCATGAACATAACATCCAATGCTTTCGATCATTGATTCAGTTTCCTGTTGAGTATAAGGGTTTCCCCTTTCACACGCTAAACTAAAACATTTCAAAATGCTACACATGGATTGGCTCTACAGACATCTGGTCCGCATTTCGGATCTACTGTAAACGATATAATGCTCTTACCTGCTGTGGCCAGTGCCAGCAGGGGCACAAAGACGCAGAGCGAGACTAAGACCTTCATGTTGGCTGCCAGGAGACCTCTGGTAGCTTCTCTGGCTATATATACACCAGGCTGAGAAGGTCAGAGGGCGCCAGAAAGAAGGTGGTCTTTTAGATGGGACTGTATGGAGGGGGCTGGTGCCGTGGGTGTCAGAACAGGGTGCACCCGGAGCAGCTGACTGTCACTTTTAGCAGAGCCGTCACGGTCGTGACGTGAAATCAAGGGTGTTCGGACATCTCGTGCACCCAGTTTGTACAAGAGTGGCTTGGTAACCCAGCTGGTGTTGATTTTGGCAACTGAGGTGGAATGTTGTATGTATGTTTTACAAGGAAACACTATTTGTGACATGGCACTCAATTTTTTTAGAAAAGTTTAATCAAAACTGGATATCAGGGTGATTTTTCCTAGTAAACCTGCCACTTAAAAAAATTGTGAATTTGGATCAAGAATGTGTACATAAACAACAACAAACCACTGGAAATATTGTTTAGCTTTTTTTGACAGTATAATTTATTTATTTTTTGGAAATGTTCCCATTTTTGAATCCATTTAGCTGATTTCCAGGCGGAAGCATTTATAGCTTAGCTTAGCACACATTGTCGAATCGGATTAGACCATTAGCATCATTACATAGTTCAAAAATACTATAGTATACATTCTTGATCCAAATTCATAATTTTTCATCAGCAACAACAAATCACTGCAATTGTTTTGCGTTTTTGACATTATAGTCATGTTTTTTGGGAAATGGGCTTAGTCAACAATCCTCCTACAGTTTAAAAGTTGAGTTTTACCATTTTTGAATCCATTCAGCCAATATTCGAATCTGGTGGAAGCATTTTTAGCTTAGCTTAGCATAAATCATTGAATTGGATTAGACCATTAGCATCTCTTCCTATTTAAAGCTTTAATCTTCTGTAGATACACAGTGTTCTAAGACTGGTGGAAAATGAGAAGTTGCTTTTTTCTATGCTGATATGTCCATGCATCTGTTAAAGTTTGATCAAATCTGGTTATCAGGGTGTTAGTTCTCTCAAAAATAAATTATTTTCCTAATAAACCTGCCATTTGTATACAGTTATGATTCAAATTCACTATTTTCAATCAGCAACAAGAAATCACTTGAATTATTGTTTAGTATTTTTTACATTGTTTTTTTTTTGTTTGTTTGTTTGTTTGTTTGTTTTTTAAACGTGCCCATATTACAGCTTTCCTAGAATTAAACAGTTGGGCTTTATCATTTTTGAATCCATTCAGCCAATTTTCGGATCTGGTGGGAGCTTTTTTAGCTTAGCTTACTAGCTTAACAGAGATCTTTGAATCAGATTAGACCATTAGCATCATTGCATAGTTCCTTTAAAAATCCAGGTGTCTCCTAATAAACCTGCCAATTGTATACATCTGTGATTCAAATTCATTATTTTCAATCAGCAACAAGAAACCACTGCTTATTCTTTTGCCTATTTTAACATAATAATATATTTCTTGGGAAATGTGCACATTTAACAATCCTCCTAGAGATAAACAGTTGAATTTTAACATTTTTGAATCCATTCATCTGATATCCAGGTCTGGCGAAAGCATTTTTAGCTTAGCTTGGCATAGATCATTATATCAGATTAGACCATTAGCATTATTAGATAGTTCCCTCAAAAATCCTGTTGTTTCCTAACAAACTTGCCACTTGTATACATTTGTGATTCAAGTTCACTATTTTCAATCAGCAACCATTAATCACTGCAATTATTATTTAGATTATTTTAACATTATAGTATATTATTTTGGGAAATAGGCTCATTTAACAATCCTAGAGTTAAAATGTTTAGTTTTATTAAATCCATTCAGCCAATATCTGGGTCTGATCTCAAGAGAAAACGTAAGTATTTTACGTTTTTTCAGTTTAGTGGCTAATTCGTACAAATTCATACAAGTTCAGTCAAATGAAAATGTATGATTTTAAAAAGAAGGTGTGGCACCCAACCCTCATTGGGTGATGAGCAAATAGTACTAAATTGTTCGAATGAGATTGTACAAATTCATGCCGATTAGCCAATAAATTCAAAAGTTACGAATTGCCATGAAATCGCATTAGATATGTGCGTTTGTCACAAGCATTTTTAGCTTAACATAGATTATTGATTCCGATTAGACTATTAGCATCTCTTCTTATTTAAAGCTGGAATCTGCAATAGATACACATGGTGTACTAAGACTGACGGAAAAAATGAGAAGTTGCTATTTTCTAGGCCGATATGTCCAACTAAACTTTGCCTTTTACCATGCATCTGTTTTAGTTTGATCAAATTTGGTTACTATTGTGATAGTTTCCTTGAAAATCAATTTATTCCTAATAAACCTGTCACTTGTATACATTTGTGATTCAAATTCATTATTTTTCATCAACAAAAAAAATAATAAATAAACTAAAAATAAACTAAAAATCATTGAAATTATTTTGGCTTTTTTGACATAAGAATGCATTGTTTTTGGAAATGTGCTCATTTAACAATCCTCCGAGAGTTAAACAGTTTAGATTGGCATTTTTGAATCCATTCAGCCGACGTTCAAGTCTGCCAGGAGCATTTTTAACTTAGCATAGATCATTAAATCGATTTAGACCATTAGCATCTTCTACATTCGTAATTCTTCTAGATTTTTCATCAGCAACAAGAAATCACTGCAATTATTGTTTTGCTTTTTTTGACATTATAATCATGTCTTCTTGGGAATTGTGCTTATTTTACAGCTCTCCTACTGTTAAACAGTTTAGTTTTACCATTTTTTAAACTATTCAGCCAATAGTTGGGTCTAGCAGGAGCATTTTTAGCTTAGCATAGATCATTGAATCAGATTAGACCTTTAGCATCTCTTTCTATTTAAAGCTTGAATCTTCTATTGTTACACAGTGTACTAGGACTGACGGAAAATGAAAAGTTGCTATTTTCTAGTTCGATATGTCTAACTAAACTTTACCTTTTACCATGCATCTGTTCAAGTTTGATCAAATCTGGTTACCCGGTGATAGTTCCCTCAAAAAGCCAGTCGTTTCCTAAAAAACTGCCACTTGTATACATTTGTGATCATTCAACATTTTTCATCAGAAAGAAGAAATCACTGCAATTATTACCAGCTACCAGTTTTCAAAATTCTTTAAATAAAACTCAAAAGACTTGGAACCATATGAGGGGTATGTAATGAGTACATTTAAGGCGGTTAATGTACAGCTAGAGTTTTTTTAGCCAATGGTAAACTTCTGGTGAAAGGTAATGTGTCTAATTCAAACTTTATAAGCTTCCTTATACAGTATTGATGTTGTAATGCAATTAAAATGCATGCAGTTAAATAATCTTAACAATTATATTGCATGTTCAAGCGTAAAACGAGATGAAAGACTGCATAAGCGCTAGCGCCATCAGTAGCAGCAGACTAACGTAGCTTAGACAATGTTTCATGCATTTTTCGTTATTCAGCACACTAACGGCCACTCCTCCATCATTATGGATGTGGGGGTCATTTGGCTAAACACAAGATCCTTCATCGTCTTCCTGCGAATGAGCAACAGATATTTTAAAGTGAATTAAACGTATTGAGATTCGCGCCATTAAAAATAGCTGATCCACCGAGTCTTTCAGCACTCTCTCTATTCGATTGATCTCGGCTGGCGGATCAACATTCTCTACGGGATCGCTCTCATCAGCGCCATTGTTTTTAACTTCAGGTGGGTTCGCAAACATGCGTACGGTACTTTTCATTGCGTCTTTCTTAAACTTCAGCTGTTTGCATGCGGTCATCTCAACTAGGTGCGGCTGTAAAGTGTGAGCGCGTTGCCTAACGTGCGCGTCCCTCCATTGGAAATAACGAACTTGCCTTAGTGATAGCCTCAGTCAAAGTTAATCCAGTGTGCGTAATTATTAGTCTCGATGTACAAGCTCAGAACATTAAACTAGCACACAGTTGCCATAACTTTTTTTAGTTGCTGCAGCTTTGTTCCGTGCAGAAACAGGGTTTAGAGAAGCCTTTACGATTAATTACCCCGTGACGAATTAGAGCGCTGTTAATAGTGAAACCGGTAAATAGTTGCATCCCTATACGGATGACGCATGCATCGTTACATAGCGGCTGTAAAACACAAGACACAAAGGATTTTGTACTTGCCAGTCTGACACATTCTGGCACAATAGGAATATTGATTCCTCAACAGTAGTCTCTGCTTCGTCTGTGCTGGTCTGCTTGGTCAATGCTAGTCCTCTCACTCATGTTACTTCTTACTGCCTGCCTGTCTGTTTCCATACACAACGCAGGAGAGCTCTTGGCTCCGCCCCCTTGTTAAGTTAGGCAGGAAGTCTAACTAATTTCATGTAAAGCATCACACCCCTAAAACAACAAGCTGTTCACGTCCCCAAAATGACACTTAACACATTATAATAAAAAAATCTTAATCGTGTTTTGAACTGAACCTAACCTGGCACACTCAGAAAGACCATAATATAAATAATAAATCTTTAAAAAGGGGTAAATCAGGTGCCCTTTAAGCTACTTGGACATAATCTACATTGTAAGAGCGCTATAGAAATGAAAGATGAATTGAATTTTGTACAGGGCGCATAACTTCAATTCACCGGCAAAAATTAACATTGTTTTAAGTTTTATCAAAAACCAACTATTGTTGTGTTTAACTTTAAGTTAATGATATCCTACAACTGACGTTTAAATATCCCTATTTCAAAGCATTTTTTCAACAAAAGATCATATATTTTGCAATTTGTGATAACATAATATTTATTAATTTCATAAAGACTGTAATACTGTGTGATACATTAATTAAATGCAAATGCATATTGTTGTTGCTCTAAACGTCTCACTTCCCAAGCGACACTCACCCCCTTAGCTTGCCCATTGTCTATTTTCTTACTTGCATTATGTGGATGTCGCAAACTTACTGAATTTTCTCAGAAAGATATAGTAGGAGGGTCTCTGTTGTGCCCGGAGGTGAAAGAGTGCGAAATAAAGATTACGCAGACATAAAGCTTGTCTACGACTCGTAAGTATTTATTCAGAGAATGGCGTAATCTGTATGGAACATTGTGTGGGGAATATGGTTAGTCTACGTTAACACAAAAACTCAATTGAAAATACTGAGGTAAAATAAATGTTCATATTTTAAAGACATGGCGGGGAAAGATGGAATTTAACGCAGTGCTTCTTGTATTATATTGGATATCAATTTTTAAAGGAAACAAATCTTGAATGTGGGATTTTAGAATGGAAAGAGCGTTCACCAAAAGTGCTTGGGAACTACCTGACTGAAAATTCAGTAGGGGTGTCAAAATTAATTGTTTCTTCGGTGCACCGCGATGCAGACGCGGACAATTCGGTATCGGTTCAGTAATAATCATAACCGGTTATTACTGACGTCATTTACCTCATATGCGCTCTGTTGCGAAGGAAGCGAGCACGAGTATTTACAACGCTCGAACTACTTAAACTCATAAACTGTGCACAATTTCACTGTGTTTGCTGGATCAGTCTTTCACTGACATATACAACAAAAGCCCCTATTTCACTGGGATCGAGAGAATGAAAGTACTCCATTTCTCTCTCTCTCTCTCTCTCTCTCTCTCTCTCTCTCTCTTTCTCTTTCTCTCGCTCTCTCTCTCTCGCACACACACACACAAACACACACACACAGTGGCCCATTTGACCTGCTGGCGTGACTTTTCTTCTCCTCTCGGCTGTTTTACAGTGTTACTTCTGGATAAAGAAACGAGCGCAGGTCTTCAGAGTTTTCTCTACCGTGTCTATCATACATTAGCTGTGAGTTCGCTGCTGTCGTCTGCCACTTATTAGTATCACTCATCTGTGAAGAGCGCAGTGCACAAGAGCCAATCGCAACCGTTTTTGTTGAGGGTGTGACCAATCAAAGAGGTGTAAGAGAACTAGACAAGGATCAGAAAGTGAGCTGGATATTTATATTTGTTTATATTATTTGCTAAATGCTCCTGTTGTTTGTACAGTTTATATATCTGACTGTTTGTATTATATGACAAAATTGTATTACAAATAATATATTCATACATTTTAATACAAGAACTGCTGCTGTGAAGAAAATATAAAACTGTGTATAAAAAGCACCGTCAATGCACCGTGATTCACCGAAACATCGAATTGAACCGAGTCGATGGCATGATAATCGTAACCAAACCGAACCGTGAGACTAGTGTAGGTTCACAGCTCTAAAATTCAGTCAGCGTATTCTACTCCATTTTTGGGTGAATTATCTCTTAAAAAAAAAAAATACAAGTAGCCTATAGTTTAGCTTGTTGGTCTTCATAACTATAGCCTACGGAATTAACTTCAACATACCCTGATCAGGTTGGAGACGGTGCTGTTAATCGCTGGCAGACATGCTGGGTAGGATTACGGCAGTCGACAGTCGGGAATAAGGTGTAAAAGTCAGCATCATCATCATTTCCTCAGAGAGCGGAGATTAATCCTTATCGTTACACAGCAGACACCGACCCGAGCGCTTCACAGCCTCATGAACTCTCCCTTCATTAATCTGTAAAAGCGTACATGCACAATTCGTCTGTGAAAAACAAAAGAGGAGCGAACAGCAGGTGGTTGTTTCTGTTGTTTAGTTTGTTGAGAGTCAGCCATTTAAGGACATTTAAAGCTAATGAACTGCAGGGCTCCTTTGATTCCTCAGGCATGCTCACTGTGAACTTGGGACTAGAAATATAGTGTTTAAGTATTAGCTTCTAGCCACTCAACATCGTCTTCACGCCACTTATAAACATAATTATGTGAGCTTGCCAGGGTTTTATATTCTACCATATACACAGCAAAGTTGCTAGGAAAAGTAACAAGGTACATTTACTGGCCACTTTATTAGGTACAGCTGTTTAACTGCTTGTTAACGCAAATTTCTAATCAGCCAATCACAAGGCAGCAACTCAATGCATTTAGGCATGTAGACACGGTGAAGATGATCTGCTGCAGTTCAAAACGAGCATCAGAATGGGGAAGAAAGGTGATTTAAGTGATTTTGAACGAGGCATGGTTGTTGGTGCCAGACAGGCTTGTCTGAGTATTTCAGAAACTGCTGATCTACTGGGATTTTCACGCACAACCCTCTCTAAGGTTTTCAGGAGAATAGTCCTAAAAAGAGAAAATATCCAATAAGCGGCAGTTCTGTGGGCGTAAATCCCAGGTGAAAAAAATATATACTTAAATGCAATTAAAATACACTTAAATACCCGCAAATACTTTTTTAGTGTTATTTTTTTGTGTTAAATAAAAGTTTGATGGTTTTACACTATAAATATACTAATTAAAACTATGTTTATACTTCAGTAGGACTTTAGTACACTTGACAATAGTATACTAAATACCAGTAATTCTTAAATACATTTTTAGTGTACTACAATAAAGTACACTACAGAAAAACATCCAAAAGAGTTTTATTAGTGTGTTTTTCAAAAGTGTGCTTTAAATGCTTTAAACATTAGTTGATTTTAGTACACTGTTTACATACTATTCCTAAGTTTAAAATAAATTAATATATAAAAAATCTATTAGTAATGTATTGTAGTAGAAGTACATTTTCCCAAAACACTTTTAATACAGTATTTAGCACACTTTTTTTTTTTACAATTTGTATATTCTTTTAATATATTACGATTATACTTTAAATTAGTCATAAATATATTTAAATGTTTAAAATTAGGGTTCACGTGTATTTCTAGTTGTAACTAAATATATTTTTTAAAATACAGATATAGTATGTTAAAAGCACATTTTAGTTCAATTTCAGGGTGTCTCAAAATAGCACAGTTGAGTGCACTTAGATGGTATTAAGTTTATCTTAACATATACTTCATACTATCTTTTAGTACATTAAGTACAAAATTAGTGTGCGAAAATAAAGCACTTTTAGTACATTACTGAAAAGTGTACTAAGTAAACTTAAATAAAGTGCATTTTAGTGCACTTTTTTTTTTACCTGGGAATGCCTTGTTGATGCCAGAGGTCAGAGGAAAATGACCAGACTGATTCAATCTGATAGAAAGGCAACAGTAACTCAAATAAGCACTCGTTACATCCGAGGAAAGCAGAAGAGCATCTCTGAACACTTCCAACCTTGAGGAAGATGGGCTACAGCAGCAGAACACAAGGTGACATTCCTGTCAGCTAAGAACAGGAAACTAAGGCTATAACTGGCACAGGCTCACTAAAATTGGACAATAGAATATTGGAAAAAGGTTGTCTGCTCGGATGAGTCTCAATTTCTGCTACGACATGCAGATGGTAGGGTCACAATTTGATGGCTACTTCTAGCAAGATAACACGCCATGTCATAAAGCGTGAATCATCTCAGACTGGTTTCTTGAACATGACAATGAGAATGGCCTCCACAGTCCCCAGTTCTCAATCCAATAGAGCCCCTTTGGGATGTGGTGGAACGGGAGATTTGCATCATGTATGTGCAGCTGACAAATCTGCAGCAACTGTGTGATGCTGTCATGTCAACATGGACCAAAATATCTGAGGAATATGTTCAGTACCTTGTTGAATCCATGCCATGGAAAATTAAGGCGGTTCTGAAGGCAAAATTGGGTCCAACCCGGTACTAGTAAGGGGTACCTAATAAAGTGGCCTGTGAGTGTATGTTAATGTTGTGAATTTTATTTAACCTAGAATGGACAGCTGAAGTAACTACTGTAGATTTTGACTTCAGCATGCATCTGATCAGTATTTTAAAACTCGTTTGAAAGCCAAGATTACCTATGATTTGCTTCTGTATCAATTATTTTGTCGATTAAAGCAGATCAGTGTTATTGTCGTTAAAAAAACAACTTTTTATTTAAGCTTAAAACTAAAAAAAAAAAACTTTAAAAATAAAGTCTTATTTTTCCCTGCTTTTTTCTCAGGTCAGACAGGACCACTTTTAGCTTAACCTAGCATAAATAATTGAACCAGATTAGACAATTAGCATCATACTCATTATTTAATTTTTTTAAGTTTCAATTTCCCATTTAAAGCTTGACTCCTGTAGTTTCATAATGTACCAAGACAGACAGAAAAAGAAAATGTGTTATTTTTTAGGTCCATATGGCTAAAAACTGTTAAATGCACATTGCCGCTGTACCATAGCTGTGGCAAGCACAATAAAAAGAAGTCTTAGTAAGCTACTAATGTAACTGCAGAGAAGTCAAGCTTTAAAGGTGCCAAATACTGCAGTGCATTTGTTTAATGTTAACTTGTTCTCTGATATCAACAAGTTTATGGCATCAGTAAGTTAAAAAAAATCTCCAGAAATGGTTTTATAAGCTCATTTATTACTCCATAAAACACCCACAGAATCAAAGGTTCATGATTGACCATATATGGCTCATGTTGTGATTATTAATGAGCTCTACTCTGCAGTACACACACACACATAGAGGTAAAGTTGGTTTTATATTCACACATTCGTTCATTTAGAAGTCTCTGTATTGTTTACTATGTTACTTTGAATATTCAATCGGAATTAGCATGCAAATATGACTTGACTAAACACTGTTTATTTGACTGAGAACAATGTTGTACTTTGGTATTCATTGGCTGCTAATATGATTTCGCTATTTAGAGTTTGCAAATAAGGTAGTGCTGTCGCCTCACAGCAAAAAGGTCGCTGGATGAAACCTCGGCTCAGTTGGCGTTTCTGTGTGAAGTTTGCATGTTCTCCCTGCCTTTGCGTGGGTTTCCTCCGGGTGCTCCGGTTTCCCCCACAGTCCAAAGACATGCAGTACAGTTGAATTGGGTAGGCTAAAATGTCTGTAGTGTACGAGTGTGTGTGTGTGTGTTTGTGTGGATGTTTCCCAGAGATGGGTTGTGGCTGGAAGGGCATCCGCTGCGTAAAAATGTGCTGGATTAGTTGGCGGTTCATTCCGCTGTGGCGACCCCGAATTAATAAAGGGACTAAGCCGACAAGAAAATGAATGAGTTTGCAAATAATACTTTATGAGGTTATATTATTAAGGGGAACGTTTGAATGTGCTAATATAAACCCAACTTTACCTCTATCACACACACACACACACACACCCACAACACAAACACAGAAAGAATGATGTACTGAATGCAGACAAATATAACCCCGATCAGAATAACATTAACCTATTTTACTCACCTGTTGTGTATAAAGGCTAAACTGCAGTTAAACTTGACAAAAGAGAGTGATAGAGGTGTATGGCGTTGTATTTTGAAGCTACGGTCAAATAAAAACACAGCCAGGAATTAACATCAACAATATCAACCTGCATCATGATGTAATATAAACCCAATCAGAGTTAACCTATTTTGCTCACCAGATCTGTTGTGGATAAAGGCTAAACTATAATTAAACTTGACAAAAGAGAGTGATGGAGATGCATGGCGTTGTATTTTGAAGCTATAGTCAAAGAAAACTCAGCAAGGAATTAATGTCAACCTCGGCATGAACAGGTGACAGTTGAGCTGAGTGATTTGACACAGTTCAGCAGTCTAACTTTACATGCGTTTGTTGAAACACACTCTTCAAATTTCACAACTAACAACACTAACAAAAGACGTAACTAATCATACCTTATGTCTCTTCAGAGTGGAGATGAATAAATGTGTTAACTGTAAATCTTGCATTTTGCTCTTCATGGCAGTTTGAACGTGCCTCGTGCTGTCGTTGCCCAGTAGCGCATGTAAACAAATCTGGCGGTCGGACGTTTTTAAAATAAAAGCCCCACGTGCATAGTAAGCGAAATGTACACTTAAAAATAACTAAGGGAGGAAAATTATCATTGTTGTCTTACTAGAAAACGTTGTTGCTTTTCAACTGTCTGAGGCGTGCATATTAATTATGGCGCTTTTTTTATGATCTCAGAGCTTGATGAAGTAGCTGCTTGTCTGGTCCGGATGAACAACCCAAATTAGACATACATGCAAATGTGCAGGGGATGACCCGTGAGGCTCGTCAAAGTTCGTTTTGTCTTTTGATTGGCCCGTTGTCCACTGTGGTTTTATACTCGTGGAATTTACATGAGAATATATGTGTCTGAGGCTCACATATAGCCTATCTTTCTACTATGCCTTAGTATACCCAGGTTTTCATTATAAGGGCACCTTTAAATTATTGAAAAAAAATTGTGAGATGCTAACGATCTAATTGGATTCAGTGATCTATGCTAAGCTAAGCTAAAAGTGCAGACAGACCCAGAAAGCAGCTAAATAAAAAATATATAATAAATTAAACTTTGTAAAACTTCCCTTTTTCAAAAAGAGTGTTCCTTTAATAGCTAAAAAATGACAATGAAAACATTTTAGTTGAGTTTTTATAGAAGCGAAAATAAATTTGAATAGTTCAAAAATCATTCAAATAGAGCAAATTAAAGTTTAGCTAATCAGATTATAAGACCATTACCAATAAACCTCAACACCGCCACTATAGAGTGCTGAACAATGTAAAACTATTTTGAAATCAGCATCATTCATTCATTTTTATTTCAGCTTAGCCCCTTTATTAACTAAAGTAGAATGAATCAGCAACTTATCCAGCATATGTTACACGCAGCAAATGTCCTTCCAGCCACAACCCATCACTGAAAAACACCATACACAATCATTCACACACACTACAGACAATTTAGCTCACCCAATTCA
This sequence comes from Danio rerio, assembly GCF_052040795.2. Classification (NCBI taxonomy): domain Eukaryota; kingdom Metazoa; phylum Chordata; class Actinopteri; order Cypriniformes; family Danionidae; genus Danio; species Danio rerio. Next base: position 11,035,697 of record NC_141023.1, read on the forward strand.
TATAGCATGTTTTTGGACTTGTGGGGGAAACCCGAGCACCTGAAAGAAAACCTACAACAACACGGGGAGAACATGCAAACTCCACACAGAAATGCCAACTGACCCAGCCGAGGCTCGAACCAGTGACCTTCTTGTAATTAGCATCATCATTAGAATAAATTTTTTAGGGTTAAAAAAAAGCTTGGTGACAGTACTTGAGATAAGTTTTCATAAGCAAAATGAGGTCAAATATTATTTGAAAAGCTTTTGTAGAATTACTGACTGCTGCTCCTAGACAACACCAAAAAAAAAAATCACATTTTAAACTTGATTAGAGAGAGAATTTAGCTTGAGCATCAATGGAATCCTAAAATGTTCTTCGAGCTCCAGGGGTTTAAGGATCTTCGCTCACGTCTGGCACACTCCAGCAGTAAGAATAACCCGATGGAAATCTGAGCTCATCTTCCTATTTGTGAGGCTCCCAAATGCAATTCAAATGCCACAGCAACACGTCGAGCTTACATTTAAAAATATTCCTCTGAAATGTTAAAGTTGAACCACATTTGTAACCCTGGATAAAAAACCAGATGTTCAGAAATAGCGAAAAATACATGATATGGGCCAAAATATAGATTTTTATACCAAAAACCATTCAATTTTCAAAAAACCTAAAGTAAATTTAACATACCAAATTGGAATCATTAGTAAGTCGTATATCTTTTTTCAGCCATCCCTATTTCTATCATTAGCCAGAAATAAGTCAAGAGAGTTCATCGAGTTCTACCTGAGCTCAAACTCCCCATCCTGTTAATGTTAGGGAGCTCAGGGCTCTCTCCCAAGACATCATGCCAAACAAGCTTATTAATAATCGTCAGCTAAGTGTGAACTCTTAAAATAAAGCATATGATGTTCTTACCGGAAAAACAACGACAGCAAACTGAGATTAAAGTATTTGTTACAATATAGTCTGTGATGTGGAAGTGGAACCTTGAACTGGCAATGTGCTGTCTTACAATAGCATTTAACACTCACATACTTGGATCGTCATCATCAAACCGTCAACATTAGTGGCGGGAAAAATGGCAGGGGTAGGCCAGTTATACTTTGCCACACGGCAACTTGGCATCCTATGGAATGCCTAGGCCAGGGGTGTCCAAACTCCGTCCTGGAGGGCCGGTGTCCTGCATGGTTTAGCTCCAAGTTCCTTTAACACACCTGCCTGAAAGTTTTTACTACACCTGGAAAGAGCTTGATTAGCTGGTTCAGATGTGTTTGATTGGGGTTAGAACTAAATGTGCTGTCTTACAATAACGTAGTTCGATCGCCATCATCAAACCGTCAACATTAGTGGCGGGAAAAATGGCGGGGGTAGGCCAGTTATACTTTGCCACACCGCAAATCGGCATCCTATAGAACGCCTAGGCCAGGGGTGTCCAAACTTGGTCCTGAAGGGCCGGTGTCCTGGAGAGTTTAGCTCCAACCCTAATAAAACACACCTGAAACAGCCAATCAAGCTCCTACTAGATATCCTAGCAACATCCTGGCAGGTGTGGTGAAGCAAGTTGGAGATAAACTCAGCAGGACATCAGCCCTCCAGGAGTTTGGACACATCTGGCCTAGGCCATGGTTTAGCTCCAACTTTCTCCATCACACCTGCCTGGAAGTTTCTAGTACATCTGGAAAGAGCTTGATTAGCTAATTTATGTGCGTTTCATTGGGGTTAGAACTAGAATGTGCAGGAAACCAGCCTTCCAAGACTGAGTTTGGACACCTCTGACCTATGCAATGTATAAAGCAGCAATCATTTCCTACTTTGACGTTCAATTTTAGACATTCCCTAGGCGTTCTATATGCCAGTAACATACATTAAAAGGAAAGCATTTCATTCAGCTTTCAGATAATGCATAAATCTTTAGAATTTCCTAACACTAATGACTGTGTTTTGTGCGCCATTTGATCAAATTAAGTGTAACACAGGCTGAATACATGCATAAATCACCTGTAGGACACACTCCTCCTGTCCTAATGTACCCAACATTTTGTTAGAAACAGTCATATCAGGGTTTCTACTTGTTCTATCTAGTCAAATTTAAGACTTTAAGACCTTTTTAAGACCATAATGAATGAAATTTCAGACTTATACAAGGTTAAATGTTAAAGATTTTTAAATGGCCAAGTTAAAACCTTAAAAAAACAAATGTTATTGTAAGGAAGATAATTAAACCATATTAATAAGTCAATATAGTTAATAAATGTTCCATTTAAACCTTTATTGAAATATGTTGATAGTGATTTGATGGGTGTTGGCCCAATTGGGTATAGCTTTACATGGGAAAATTCAGACCGGTTTATAATTACTTAAGACCTACAACACAATATTTCAGTAAATCTAAGAACTTTTAAGGCCTAAAATTAGTGTTTTTGTAATTTAAGACATTTTAACACCCCGCTGAAAATGTTGAAAATGTTGCGCACTTCTTATCAAATTCATACAACAATGGAAGATCAAGTTGCGTGTGGTGTGGCTTTGCTCTATTTATCCAATATGTGTCCATATGTCTGAAATATCCTGAAGCAGCAGTACTGTTTTGTACTGTCACATCGCGTGAGATTCCCGCTTTTTTAAGATAAATTTGTATATCACTAATGAACATCAGTAACTCGCCAGTAACTTATTTAATGTATGTTTCTGTAGGAAAAAATGTTAAATAATTGGAAATCGGGCGACCGCAATAATCAAACCCTTGGGAACAACTGTGGTCGGAACCAAAGTTCACAGGTCTGTGTTCTCTGAACTGCTATCAAGCGGTGGACGTCTTCATTCTGATTGCTTGCCGCCGAACCGCGTCATAGCTCATTACCATAAAGTTGACTTCATTTCAACTCTCATTGACGCTTATCGCCGCCTATCGTCGCCGGCTCTCATTAAAAATTAATGACTTCTGGCTACTTTGACGCTCTCGCCGCTTTCGGTGTGAACGTACGGTTACTTGGTATACTTGAAACATCCAGGCAGGTGTGGTGAGGCTAGTTGGAGTTAAATCCTGCAGGGACACCGGCCCTCCAGGACCGAGATTGGTGACCCCTGCTTTACTTGTTTGTTTCTATGTTTGCTTATTGACCTTATTTTTCAATGGGGAAGTGCGCTCGTTTTTGCGATTGTTTTAGAACTTCCTAGTCATTTCTCCCATAGACGACTGAATCGCAACCATAAACGTCTGAAAACGGTCAAACTACTCACTCCACAAACAAGTGTTTGCATGACTATACAGAGAAAGTAGAATAAAATAATAATAAAATATCAGTTTGCAAAACCAAGCAGCAAAACGAGCAATTTTTTTTGTCTAAAAAAGGATGGAAGTGAATGATACTGGAAGTCAAGAGCCAAAATTATTCAAATGGCTGCGCTCACTTGTACTCGGAGAATAAGCTGAATATAACTACTATTTTCAACACTTCATTTTTGCATCTTGTTTAAATACACTGAACAGCAGCTACGCTAATTATTTTTTACCCTTAAGTCCATCTGGGGATACTCATCCAGAGGCCCCCAGAGATTATACAGCGCCATTGATGCAATGCAAGACCTGTGAAGAAATGATACCATGGTCTCCATAATCCTGGACCAGGCCGTATCCTGAGCAGATGCTGTGGTGGTCATAATAAAATAACACCACAATACTCTAAGAAGTTGTAAAAAACAAAGTACAAACTTTATTATTCTGTTTTTACAAAGGCACAAGCCTCTTTTCCCCAGTTAAAAAAAAATACAATAGTTTCTCAACAACCAATTGGACTGACTGTCCCACATAAAGAAAAAAAAAAAGACAAAAACAGAAACGAAACAAAAATCAAGAGATGACAGACGATAAGAGAGGGAGAAGATGAGAGACAGGACAAAGTCTGGAGACTGCAGAGACGGCCAGAGGACGTGTGGTGTGTGTGTGTGTGTATGTGTGCGCCAGGACAAAACGCTGAGGGTTAAACACAGCCGTGTGGTTCAAAAATCACAGCGAGAAGAGCTTCGGTCGAGGAGAGCATCTCTACGAAAACAAGAGTGGCTCCTCGTTGTACTACAGTAAGTGCTTCAGGTTCATAAAATCGTCCGCCGTTCCCCCTCGACACACAACCCAACCTCTGATATGTCCTCAGGATTTCTTACAGTGATTTCTTCTGGGAGTAGAAAATACACAAAAAATTACACACCCTGTGGCTTCTGTAGAGGAAATGTTCAAACGGGAGGACCAAAAAACCTTTTTTCTCGCAAACCGTTTTTACAGACCGAACATGGAAAACAAACGAGACACTCGTTTCTATGACCCAAGCAAACCATTATCCGAATAGAAAAGCGCAATGAACAAACAAAACGGAAAAAACGACCAATATTAGACTAGAATGTTCTTCTGAAAGCCAAATACAAATGACAAAATCCACAGAGCCAGCGTGCTGACAGCACCTGATAAATCCAGAAGGGAAAAAACAACAACACACAATCTGTCCAGCAGCAAAAAGATTCCCTGTAATAATTTGGAAATTGATTAGGGACATGCACGCTCTCGAAGATTTCAGCCTAATGCGAATAAAAACAAGACACTTTCGACTATGGCCAAATCGTGCCGGCTGCATGACCGGCAACACAAAACAACAACAGACTTTTCTGGAATGTTTGGAGATGCGACTGGAGATGACGATGACTGTGATGCACCATGCCTTACCGCTGCCGTCCGGCCTCGCTCTCTAGCACCACCTTCAGGGCTAGTTTAAGGCAGGCCTCTGTGCCTCACTGCGCACATCGAAGCTGTGTTAAGGCAAGCCACTGGCACGGGATATATACACGCTCCGTCTCTCAATCCCACCAGGGGTATGAGGAGCTCACAGTTTCGCATGGCTGATCCAAGAGGTGTCTTAGAGCAGCGTTTCTCAACCTCGTTCCTGGAGCACCACCAGCACTGCAGGTTTCGGATGTCACCTTTGTCAGTCACACCCATTACAGGTCTTTTAGTCTCTGCTAATGAGCTGCTGATCTGAATCAGGTGTGTTTGGTTAAGGAGACATGGAAAATGTGCAGAGCCAGTGGTACTCCAGGAATGTGGTTGAGAAACAGAGCACAGTCTCGATCTCAATTGCTGGAGGGCCGCAGCTCTGCAGTTTTTCCTCCAACCCTAATCAAACACAGCTGATCCAATTAATCAAGGTGTTCGAGACTACTAGATTTAACAAGTGTTTAATTAGGGTTGGAGCAAAACTGTGCGGAGCTTGGCTCTCAAGGAATTGGGTTTGAGATTTATGTCTTAAAGGCATTGTTCACCCAAAACGTCACGACTCGCAATACTGGCATTTCGATACCAAGCAGTACTGAAATTTTAAAGAAATGTCAATTTTTCTGCTAACATTTAACTGCATTACTAAACACAAATGATTGGCCATTGTGTTCACATGCTCAACAGAAAGGACTGTAATTGGCTGTGACTTTCACCGCTGTTCACAGAGTGCACACACAGAAACAGAGAAGGTATGAAGATTAGCTAGTCAGTCGATGAGCTGACATATAAGCGATCTGCTGATGGATCGACTGATCTACGCTGCTTTCAAACAATTAGCGGTGCGTTTGCACTTTAGCTGTTTAAGAACGCACACAAATATTAGCTGGAAATGGATTGTTTTAAAGCCTGGTACGTCTATGAGCTGACATACAAGTGATCTGCTGATGGATCGACTGATCTACGCGGCTTTCAAACAATTATTGTTGCTTTAAAATTTTTATTTTAAAATTGCAGTATCGTGACGACACAGCTATTTACTCTCCATCAAGCACAATAACAGATATCCTGAAGAAAGCTGAAAACGTGTAAGCGTTAACATTCATGGTAGGAGAAACAAATATGTTCGTCAGTAGCTACCAGTTTCAGGAAGTCTTCAGAATATCTTTTGTGCTCAACGGAAGAAAGAAACTAGTGAATAAACACCACAATTTTCAGTTTTGGGGTGAACGATTGCTTTAAAAATCCCAAAGGAGCAACTCCTGCATTATTTAGCATCAATTGATTACCTTTGCTCGGGTGTTTATAGTTGGAGTTAAGCTCTGCAGGACTGTGCACCTATAGGACTGGACATCTCTAGCTTTTTTCCGGCAAGCCCAAGCAGGAGTAGCACCACATCGTCATCCGTGTGATTATCTGCAGGGTGTACGAATGTACAAGTCGTACGGCGAAAATTACAGACAGAACAAAACATTCAAAATGAGCGGAGTGAACCAGCGAGTGCATAGAGCGCGAGATTATAGGCCAGCCACTCCTTGGTGCAACCGTAAACATCACGAAACGCCACAAATGTGCGCTTGACAGGACAAAACGGACAAGACAACATGTTTGGGAGAAGGGTCGCAAAGTTCATTCTGAAGGGGGCGAGAACCAAAAGAGCTGCATAGGCTTAAATCGGGCCTTGACAACCCTGGTAGTGCTATTTCCACACTTTCTTTACAAAGAACAGAACTTTACGCTTCTATTAGCAAGTGTGCTAACAAAAAAAAAAAATACAAATTTACTTGCAGGTAGACGTACCTGCCATTTAGCTTATTCCATTTTACACACAAAGAACATGAGAAAAAAAAATCAGCCAGAATTTTTTTTAGGACAGGACTGGGGGGGCGTTTATGGTGACGGAGGGAGTGCTTCACCTTGCACAAGTGTGCGTACTGGGAACCCAGCCCAGTAAAGGCGAGCGACAATAAGTGCACTAAGTTCCCCCTCGTCTCTCTTTGCGTTATTTACAAAGTGTGCATGACACAAAGCCCCATTAAGCAACGGCGGTCTTTATCCAGCTATCGGCGCCTGTCGGCAAATGGGAGCATGTCTGCAAACGAAAAAAAGTGAAAAACAAAAAGGTAACATTTCCTCTAAAGTATCCGGAAGCCGTGGTGTGGAACAGGTTTCTGAAGTCTCATTGGCTCACAGTGATGCTTCAAGCCTCCCCAGAACAGAAAGAGAAATATGACGGGGCGGGGAAGCGGAGAGAGAGTGAGAGAGCCCGGGGCAAAGGGGTTGTTTTTGAGAGAGATGAGACGTCTTGTAGCGCAAGGAACAGGAATGGGAATCCTCCAATCAGAACACTCTAATGCCCTCTTATGGGCAGGAAGTGAAAACAGGAAGTGAAAGGCCTTAAAGGCCCATAGCAGATTCAGACAGCGATTTTTCGTGATTCCCCTCACAAAAATCGCCTACCTAGGAGCGTGTGTTGGCGAAACTGAACACAATTTTAACAGATGAGTATGAATGAGAGCTGTGTAATATGAATGTATTAACAAGTGACCAGAGTGCTATGGAGTACGGTGTGAGTATACATAAGCGTGCTCGTTCTGTCTGCGGCACATTTCCTGTAACATTTCCTTTTATTTAATCCCCTCAATGTTTTCTTTTTTTAAACATTTTTTTATCCCCCCAAGAAACCTTCAAGTCATTGAGTCTGTGAGTCCCGTATGCGAGTGTGAAGAAGACAGGAGGAGAGAGAAAGAGAGAGAGAGTATTTCTGCAGGAGACCCTTCCCTACGGACCCTGCCGCCCTGTTGCGCACCCCCTGGTACACACATGGAGGGCGGATATGAGGGCGGAGGCGAGCCGGGCAGTTAACAGTCCTCAGATCCTTCGTTGTCGGAGGCGGTATCGGAGTCGCCGGTGTCTGTCAGGACTCGTCCCGGGGTGACGATGACCGCACGACGCTTTTCCTCCTCGGGCACCGCCAGCCTGTCCTGCGTGCCTTCGATGTGCTGAATAGCCTGCAAAAACAAACCAAGCAGCTGTCAGTCATGATAAAAATTGTGATAAGTGAAATTATTGTCATTTATTTTAAAGGAACACTCCGCTTGTCATGCAAACAGACTCATTTTACAGCTCTCCTAGAGTTAAACCATTGACCTTTAGCATTTCTGAATTCTTTCAACCAATTTCTGGGTTTGTCGTGAGCACTTTTAGCTTAGCTTAGCATAAATCATTGAATTGGATTAGACTTTTAGCATCTGACTCAATGAGCTTTGATAATTTTCCTGTAATAAAAGTGATATTATTGTCATTTAAAGGGGACACTCCAATTTCTATGCAAATGGGCTCATTTTACAATTCTTTGAGAGTTGAATAGTTGAGTTTTACAATTTTTTTGTCCATTAAGTCAATCTCTGGGACTGTTAGAAGCACTTTTTGCTTAGCATTAGCATCTCACTCGAATGACCAAAGAATTTGGATGATTTTTCCATTTAAAAGCTTGAATCTGTAGATACAATGTCTGTGTATCTGCAATAGTCACATCGTAGGATTAGATTATATATTAAAAATTAAATGGTAGAGATATTATAAAAAAAGTATTCATAAAAGGATGACCATGTTAATTTACATTTGATTGTTTATTTTCTGCACTTGAATACTGTTAGACAGCACAGAAAGCTATATAGCACTGTTTATTTTTGCTCTGTCGCGTTTAAATATGCTTTTAATTTACTATATTTCATGCAAATGCACTGGATAGACAACAATTTGATTATCTCAGTGCATCTAAATAGATGAAATCTTTCCAAATCGAGCTATTCAAATCATCTCATGTAGTTATATTCATACCGCTATATATAAAATCGCAGCAAAACAAAATATTGTCAGATTTTTCCAATTGCCCTAGCTGTCAGTCATGATAAATAAATTGATGAGTCATATATGTTCACTGGTGATGTTATTGAGATATTATTACCATTTAAAAGAAAACTTTTTATGCAAATGGGCTCATTTTATAACTCTCTTAGAGTTAAATCGAATCTCTGCGATTGTTGGGAGCACTTTTAGCTTAGCATAAATCATTAAAACGGATTGGACCGTTAGCATTTCACTCAATGACCAGAGTTTTGATCATTTTCCGATTTAAAGTTTGACTCTTCTGTAGACTGATGAGAAGATGGCAGATGTTTACTGTATGACGACTGAAATCACCAAACGGCTCTAAACAATTACTAAATGCGCTACAGAATATCACGTTTACACTACTTTTTACTCATAGTTTGAGTAATATTTTACAACAGATACTCTTACTCGCTACATTTTTGGGCAGATGATGGTACATTTACTAGAGTATGATTCTTCTGTGCTCTTTCCACCACTGTCCTGGAGCGGTGCAGACGTGTGTTGTACCTGCACAATGGTGTCCAAGTTCTGTCGTGATGTGGATGCTGTGTTGATCACGGAGGCGGGGCACATGGTTACCACGGTGACATGATGGGGTGGCGGAGGCGGCGCTGGGGCAGGAACAATTACTGTGGCGTGTTGAGTGGGCGCAGGCGGCGTGGCAGGAGAAAACACCTAAGGAGAAAACACAACACACGAGGATGGTTACCAACAGCCAATCAAAACATCATGCATGCATTCCCTTTATATATGCTCTTATTCTGACTACCATAAAGCAGTGCTTCCCAACCCTGTACCTTGAGGCACACCAAAAGTACATATTTTGGATGTCTCCCTTATCTGACCCATTTATTTTAGGTTTTGGAGTAATCTAATGTTCTGATGAGTTGATTAAGGTGTGTTTGATTAGAGAAAGGTTGGTGTACTGTTGGGTGTGCCTTCAAGAACAGGGCTGGAAAACATTATTAACAAGTGCTCATAGAAGATTAAAAAAAGACAAAGAATCCAAAAAAATGGTCTAAATTACAGTAATATTGAGAATATCTTATAATTATTTTATTAATGTCAGCTTCTTAGCATTAACAACTCAAAATAATACAAGTATAAACAAATAAAATACAAATACACAAACAAATATTCTTTACATCAGATTTTTAACACTAATATTACAAATTCTGCATGTTAACATATTAAAATCCAAATAGTTTCCATTGTAAAATTATCTAATTTCATTTCTGAGATGATCCAAGAGTTATGCGATGCTTCAGAAATATTTTTATTGAGATTTTGATGCTCAACATTTCTTAATGATGGAAAACATCATAATTCTTCATATTTTTGTGCAAACCTTAATGGATCCTTTCAAATTATCCTTGGACAACGTTTAACAACATGCACTTAAAACAGAAATCCCTTTATTTAGCTGTTTACTGTTAGTTTTTGTCAATTTAATTTGAATAAAAGTATTCATTTAACAACAAAATGACCCCAAATATGATTAAAATTTAACAGTCAATTTCTACAACATCTTCACTACACGCATAAATACATTTCACAAAAGATGACAAAAACATATTCAAATGATTTAATGATTAAAATAAAGTCTTACCCTGCATAATTATTTGAGCACTGCGCATATTATGTGTAAATTATGGGAGTAATCTCTGATAATCAATCATTGAAGTGATTTATAAAACTGGGTACAGTAAGGTGTCATTATTCTCCCCACAGTTCAAGCATTCAATACTAAAAAAGAAACTTTCATTAATTTTCCTTTAGCCTAGTCTCTATTTCAGGAGGTCGCCACAGCAGAATTAACCGCCAACTATTCCACAGCTGAATGATTCAGCATGTTTTACGCAGCAGATGCCCTTCCAGCTGCAACCCAGTACTAGGAAACGCCCATACACTCTCACATTCACACTCATACACTACCGACAATTGAGTTTATTCAATTCTCCTATAGAGCATGTCTTTGGACTGTGGGGGAAACTGGAGCACCTGGAGGAATTAGAATCGGTTTATTGCCAAGTAAGTGTGCTTTACACACACAAGGAATTTGTTTTGGCTACCGAAGCATCCAGTGTACGTAGAGTAACAAGCGACAACACAAAATATACATAAGAAACCCACGCTAACAAGAGGAGCACATGCAAACTCCACACAGAAATGCCAACTGGCCCAGCCAGGACTTAAACCAGCAACCTTCTTGCTGTGAGGTGCCAGTGCAAACCACTGAGCCACCATGCCACCAAAAAGGAACCTTACTAGAATTAACAAATGACTTTCAGCAGACTATAAATAACCCCAAAAGTACAAAACCTGTCTTTCTGCAGCAATATTTCAGACATGAGGCTGAATAAAAAAAAAAAAACACAAATACTCTTCAGATAATAACATTACATTAACATACCAAACATAATGCTATTTTCATGATGGATAAAATAAAAACACAAACCCAAAATGTACCTGTTAGCCTGCATTTACACTGCACTGTTCAAGTGACTCAATTCCAATTTGTTTCTCCCATGTGTCACAGATCGGATATGGCCCATGTACGTGTAAGCAAGAAAAAAATCGAATGGATTCCGATTAACTCAAATCGGATTCAGGCCTTGTTCATTTATGGAAATGTATCCGATATTAATTGGATCTGTGTTCTTGTGTTTGCAGTGTAAGCAGGTAGATCGGATTTTCACCTGTCAATGCGAGTCGTGCGTCATTAAAAACCGTAGCGAATGACGTCAAGTCTGACACTTTCATCTCTAGAACAGACTTCAGCAGAGTCCCAAACCTTAAATCTCATACACGAGCACTTAAACAGCTTTTTATATTGTCATATAGCACAGGTATTTAAGCATGTTAACAAGAAACAGAGAGACAGCATGTGAGAGCGTAACATAAGATGCCTATTGGTTTAAAATGTCCAAGATTAAAAGAAGACGGCCAAATGAGAACTTTTCTGTCATAAACTATAGTAAAACAACAATTTGTCAATAAATTAAAGCCAGAGAACAAATTAAATACGGGAATGGAGAAAAGAGCGCTCTTTAATTATCAGCTGTCAGTCAGCGCCCGCTCGTTTTTTGCCCGCTCATTGCGTCATTACTATGTGCAGTGTAAATGCAGAAGATGATGTAAGCAGGTCATCAAAAAAATTGGAGAGTCACAAAATTGGAATTGACCATTAAGATCTGCAGTGAAAATGCAGCCTTAGTCAGTTTTAATAATGAATATATAGATCATTTATAGCCATGGGACCCACATTTTTACATGGTCATCAAGCCGTGACCCAAATTTTTAGGAACTAAAATACAATTTTTGGAATTATAATTAATTTGTATTTGTTTCCATACACAAGTAGTGACTGATAAATCATAAGAAAATCACCAACAATTACAAATAAACTATATTTTATTGCCGTCACAGAAATATTACAAAGTAAAAACAAAAAATACTGTAAACAGTGGTTAGGGTAAGGAAATGTTCAGTTACCATTAACTAAAACTGAACTGTTAATAAAACATGTTGTCAGGTTCTATGTTGTTTTAGTTTAGGAGCTTTCATGCTCACTTGTGAGAGCACCTCACTACCTATGACACACTGAGGCTTTAAGTCTTTTTTTTTTCCTTGTCAAATATGTAAATCTATACTTTACTTATTCAGGGTCATACTTGTGCTTCGACATATTTGTTGCTTTAATTAAATGAAATTTCACATGTCAAACAGTACGGTTGTCGTGCACACATTTCATAATAAAAGTCAAAATAAGTTTACAATAAAACTTTTGTTTTTTTGACCACACAATCCGCGGCCCACTGAAAATGTTCCCGCGACCCACTTTTGGGTCACGACCCACCAGTTAAGAAACACTGATTTATAGCACACTCCTATTATTTTACAATGATTCTTTTCAGTTCTTTGGACAAAGTTGCTTGAATGATTTTAAACGCGTCTACTTTGCAGCTTGTGTGTAGCATGTGGTTTATTTACATTCTTTAGTAAGAGGCTCAGCGCTTTTAAGACTAGTCTACTAATTTTATCTTCATTATAAGTTCATTAGGTTTTATGTTCAATCCGACTAAATTTGCAAAAATAATCAAGTCAACTTAAAGGAGACCTATTATGCCCCTTCTTAAAAGACGTAAAATAAGTCTGCGATGTGCCTAATGTGTGTATGCTTTTTTCCCCCCTCAAAATACCACACAAATGTTTATAATTTTTTTTAAACTGACCCTATTCAAGTTTGATCCTAACTGTGCCATTTTGGTGACTGTCGCTTTAAATTCAAATGAGATTGTGCTCTTTTGAAAAGAGGGCGGAGCTACAAATGCCTGTGTCAGCATAGTGGCAGATTCAAAAATGCTAATGAGGGATAGATCGTCACTAATGGGCGGGGCTTTCCCCCTCTGATGACACGTACAAAGGGAGAATGTCAATCAAAGTGCTTCTGCAGACTGTTTTTAATCAAGAGTGATTATAAAAAAGTAAAATGTGTATAATTTTACCATTCAAAGCTGGTTATGTTCACAGTCTGTCATCACAAAACTGTGTTTAAACCCCTTATAAAAGTGATTTTTGCATAACAGGTGCCCTTAAATCGGTTTGTGTTGGGACAACCCAGCGTGTTCTACAGTGTAAACTTTAATAACTTCTGATTTGATGCAAAATAAAACTCAAATTAGCATTAAAGATTTCTCCATTTAATTTTTGATAATTAACTTAAAATTCTTCCAGCTGATACTTTTTTTTAAGAAACATCCCTGAAAGTGCTCAGACCCAGAGTATAAAAATGAATCAGCAAATGAATAGATCTTTAAATTCTACTAATGCCCTCTAGTGGATCATCACAACAGATCAACACATGCATGATGCATTGCAAAACTTGTCTGTTATGCGAAAGCACTGGGTTGAGTGTTAGTGAAGGAGTGATGTATATGAGAGCGAGTCTGACCAGCGGGCTGCGTGCAGGAGTGCTGGACTCTTTTCCCAGCTGTTCCTGTTGCTGCTGCTGCTGAAGACGGAGCAGGGTTTGTGTCTGCACATGCTGTTCCTGGACCTGCTGTGCAATCACCTTTAGCTTTTCAGGGTACAAGTGAGCATCCAGTGAGCGGATCTGACAGAAAGACACAATGAGTATGTTTTTTTTACATGCACACCAATATGCTGAGAACTCACAAAAGAATCAGCTTCCTGAAATAAACCTGACGTTTACGTGCAAGCCAACAACATGCCAACGCTAGGTTTACAAGATGCATTGGGATAGTTCCCCCAAAAAATAAAAATTGTCATCGTTTATTTGTTCAAACCTATGAGATTTTCTTCTGTTGAGCACAAAATAAGATATTTTGAAAACTCCTGGCACAAACTAACTTCCATAGTAGGAAATACTAGTTTAAAATATCTCTTATTTTGTGCTCAACAGAAGATGGAACCTCCTAAAAGGTTTAAAACCACATGACGGAGAATAACCGAAGAGGCAAATTTCATTATTGGGAAAACTATACCTATAATAAACCAGTTTATTTGTTGTAAATGATGCAAAAACCTATTTATTCTGTGTGTATCCTAGATTAAATGTTTAATTAATGTCAGTTGTCATGTTGAATAAATAATTAAAAACTGGACAGCTTGTTTTTTAATTTATCTTCTTAAGTTGCTACCTTGTTTCGCTTAAATTTATTTCGATTAAAATTCTTTGGTTAAGGAAAGTGTTTGAGATTGTTGTATGCATTAACATTAACACTATTTTTTTGTTAGAAATGGGCAAATTTTACAAATAAACAGTAGAGTAATAACATTTTTTCTAATCCTTTCAGTTGATCTCCGAATTTTAGCATAGCTTAGCATAAATCATTGAATCGGATTAGACCATTAGCATCACAAAAAAGTTTAGATATTTTTTTTCTATTTAAAGCTTGACTCTTCTGATGTTATGCAGCGCGCTGCAAAAAATATAATGACAAAAAGTCAACAGATATTTTTATGTTGCTTTAACTTATTTTAATGAGTTAATCAGGTTTCAACTACTTTTAAGTTATACAAAGTATAACTTCATATTTTTAGTAAGTTTGATTGTTGCAAGTTGAAATGACTCAAAAAGTCAGCAAGATTTTTTTTTACAGCGTGCATTTATAGACATTGAACATTTTCTAGGCTGATATGGCTAGCAACTACACTCTCATACAGGCACTTTGCAGTCGTCCATGGCTGTAGCAGGCCCAATATTAAGTTGTGCAGCATCACCGTGTGTACCAGTGCTTTTCATCAAGTACATTAACTCTAAAATCTATTGTACGTTTGCTCGGTTCACTGCCAATGAAAAAACACTTGGACATTAATGGCGAAAAACATTTAGAAAAACAAATGTGGTATTTAGTTTAGCTTAGTTCAGAATGATTAAAAGTAACTGCTTAAAATAAAGTAAAAATGAAGCAAAAATTTTCGCCCTCCCATGCAAAATATATATATATATATATATATATATATATATATATATATATATATATATATATATATATATAATTTATAAAGCAATTTTTCACAGTATTTCCTATAATATTTCTTTCTTCTGGAAAAAGTTTTATTTGTTTTATTTCAGTTAGAATAAAATCAGTTTTTAATTAAATAAAAAAAAAACACTATTTTAAGATTAATGTTATTAGCGCCCTTAAGCAACACTTGTTTTCCACTGTCTACAGAACAAACCAACGCTATAAAATGACTTGCCTAATTACCCTAACCTGCCTAATTAACCTAGTTAAGCCTTTAAAATGTCATTTTAAGCTGAACACTATTATCTTGAAAAATATCTAGTAAAATATTATGTACTGTCATCATGGCAAAGATAAAAGAAATCAGTAGGGATGCTTTGATCAGTATTTTTGCAGCCGATACGGAGTACCGATTCCTTGTCATGGTGATCGGCCGATATAGAGTACCGATTCTGATCCTTTAAGCTTTATAATGCATAAAGCACATTTACCTTCTAAGTATGACACTTAAAATAAAACTATAAAATAAAACTGTATCCTTACCCAAGAGAATACATGAAGGATGCTGCAAATAATCCCTTAAAATTGTCTCTTATGACCATTTACTGTGAATATTCCATGAAGCCGCTAATAGATAAAACTGATTTTAAAAGTTGTAAGAAAAATGACTTGCAATCCAATTTGAAAACCTTGCAAATGACGAGAGAAGAATTCAAAATGTCTCAATGAATAAAACGTTTTGAGTGCAAATTTGAAGTTAAAAGGCACGCCAACATATTCATTACTTCTTTACTAAAAAGGAAATAGGCCCTATAAACTACTGTTTATTGCAATAAGGATATTACAACAATTTATATGAATAAATACTGAAGTTTAAATTCAAGTTTTAACTTTCACTTTATGTAAAAAGCCCTAAATACACGCACTAAAAATATATACTTGTAAACAAACAGATCGGCCAGATAAGGAGTGAGTCATGAAAAGGGATTATCAGCCAATAGCAATTGATTGGAGCATCCCTTGAAATCAGTTACACCAAGTGGTTAACCTAGGTATTGCACTGCTGGTTTTTAACATGCATATACAGGTTGCAAGATTGATGAAACCAACAGCAGTGTGCCTGACTGTCAAGCCTAAAGGCTGATTTAAACAGTGTTGAAATTAAAAGCAACGGCACTCGATAGAAGGAATAGTAAATAAATTAAAAGGAGTTGTCCTAACAAACTAGCATGTCCTAAACACGTAGTATGTTTCCTAAATTTCACCAAACATAGTGTTTTTAGGCTTTAGAAGAGTCAAAAACGTACATACAGCACCTTTAAAACTATTATGTTCAGAAAAGTGTTCAAAATATCCATCGTTTATACAGATATTAGGGGGAAACACATTTGACAGGAGGGCTAATGATTCTGACTTCAACTGTATGGCCGGTGCTACTGCTTGTGAATGAACCAATAGGTGCTTATTACAAGTCTCATGCCTCAATGATGCATTTATAATGATCAGTTAATGGATTATCCATTCACAACTTTACTCCAGTAACAAACAATTGGAGTGCACGTTCACATGACCACATGCAATTTGGTTTAAGTAAAAATCAGGTTAAGGATGTACATGTACACACACTCATTATGCAACAGTCAGCTCACATCTTGAGGAAAACTCTTTAATACTTGTTTTGTGCGCCTGAGGTTGTTTCTCTAGCGCGTTTCACGCATAGCGCCAGAGATTGAGCTTTAATTTGCACTTCAAGAGTGATGTTCAGAAGCGACTGGCGCTCTCGAGGGAGCTGCACACCTTCTGTGATTCCTCATTAAATATGCAAAGACTAAAGTGAGCTAATTTTAGCGCGCAAACCGATGCGGTGGAGGAAAAAGTTTGATAACGGATTGCACAGATGACTTATCTTCAGCACTGGGACGTCTCAAATACAGACCTATAGGAGCAAAACTTTGAAAGAGGTGTTTTTTTTCATTAATAAATTTGCCAAATAATGATGGCAAAGATCTATTATGAATGAGAACAGGCTGTGAAATAGGATGACCAAAAGGGATAGTAGGAAAAAAAATTGATAGATGTTAATATAATAGTGGTAGCACGGTGGCTCAGTGGTTAGCACTATTGCCTCACAGCGCTGTCACTGGTTCGAGTGCCAGCTGGGTAAAGTCTAGATCGGATATGCGGCCGGCTGGGAATGCAATATTTACATCAATACAGCAGCATAACAATTATTCATATCTAAGGTGGGGGTAGGTGTTGAAAAACACAATTTATTAGGTCATTTAATAGACGACAACATAAACAATACTCGAAACAACTACTGTTTTTATGTTACTGTGATGGTTGGGTTTAAGATGGGGGTAGACGTTAATTAAATACAACTAATGGGAAATTTAACAAATAATATAAATAATTCCCTTTAACTTCCGGCCGCAACCATATCCGAATCCAGCAACAACGTTCCAGCTGGGTCTGTTGGCATTTCTGTGTGGAGTTTGCATGTTTTCCCCGTGTTGCTGTGGGTTTCCTCCACAAGTCTAAAGACATGCACTATAGGTAGTGGTGTAACGGATCACAAATCTCCCGGTTCGAATCACATTATGGTTTTTTTAGTCACATTAAACCGTTTATCAGAACAGCCAACAAGAGGAGGAGACCAGTGTAATTTGCTTTCCATTTATTACCAAAACAGCACTGCAAGACACTTTTGGTTTTAAACAAACAGAACTTAGAAGATGTAATTTTATTAAAAATCAAATGAAGAAATAATCAGCTGAATAATAAAAAAGAAAAAGAAAAAAAGAACAGTAAAAATATTCAGTACTGTGAAAAATTCACTGTTACCACAACTGTTGCTGATAACACTACATGTAGAATATTTATGTTTAGTCTCATTTTTAATAAATGTTTCAGTTATTCACTCATAAAACTTCATGTTTCATTGCTACACCGCAAAAAAATCCTGGTTGCCTTAAATTAAGCTGATTCAAATTATCCATTAAACTTACATTACGTTAAACTGACTTAAAACAACTTGTGTAACTTATAAAATTAAGTTAGAACATGAAAAACTTGGTTTAATAAGTTACAATGACCTTAAAACACATGTTGTCAGGACTAATTGATCATCAATGTTTTACCGTGTAGATGTGTCGTTTTCGAAGAATCATTCAGTGGAATATTTTGACGGCTGGTTGTCGCCACCTGTTGGCTAAATAATGTAATTGCTGCCTACAATTCCCATTTTCGAGCGTCAAATAAAGTGTTAAATGAGTATGATTTCAATCTTTACCATAATCATCAGTGGCTTTTTCTGAAGTATAAACTGTTCTCCCAGTACTTCTGTGTTATTTGACTGTTTGTAACTTCATAACTCAAGACTAAAGACTGAATCTCTTGATTTTTGCGTTTTCAGATTTGAATGCAGTGAATTGAAGGATTAAAAAACATCAGCAAATCGCCATCATTTATAATTTATGTTGCGTGGGTGTTGAGATCCTGACCTTTCAATGATTAATCGTGCAGCTTATACTGAATATATTAATGCAGACTAAACAAGATGTGACAGAAAACACCTTTAATAACCTAAGAAACCCACCTAATTGCAAATAACCCACCACAACTTCTTCCATCATATTTTACCGGAAAGCCTAAATGCTTTCATACATGTGATGTTAATGACGCGAGAGGCGATCTCTCTGTGAACATTACACATTTAGAATTAATCTACAAATTGAAGGTGATTAATCTGCGGGCCACATGTGTTCTGAACTGTGGATTATGATTCATACGAATCTTTCAAATCTTTTTCAATGTAAACACGTGCTTGACGGACGCGTGTGATCATTACACTTGCATGTTTTTTAGACACCGTGTCAAGACCTTATTTGTTCCTCATTTGTAAGTCGCTTTGGATAAAAGCGTCTGCTAAATGACTAAATGTAAATGTAAGATCTTAAGCTTTCTCAGGAAGCACTGTCCATAACTGTCAGGTCCGAAAAGCAGTGGACCAATCAGAAGAGCTTGGAGGCGGGGCAACCATTGCGAGCTTCTGTTTAGAGTACAAAGTAGGCATGAAAGCCCTTTTAATTTACTGTTACATCATGAACAGTAGGGCGGGACAATAGTGAGGAGAGGCGGGACATAGTGTAGCTCCTCCCCATTTGTTTCATCACAGCTCTGCAAGTGAGAGTGGCTGAGCTCGAGTGCATCAAACGAGAAGTGTCTTAAAGGGGGCGGGGCATGTCAGATACTTGGGCGCATTTGATTGGTCAGGAGATGTAATGAGAAACTGAAGTATGAGGTGACGTGAATAAAACGGTTGATCCATTTAAGTGGAAGTGACAAACTACAGGCTTTACATGTTTATATCAGTTTTATATCTTCTAAACACGAATTGTGTCACTGTTTTGGTGCGCACTAGCTTGTAGATATCCTAAATACTTGCAATACTGATGCTAACATCTAACTTTATTCTAATTTCATGATACCTTTAAATATACTGTTAATAACAAACAGCAAATTTAATTCAAGCATTTTTAAGGATCCGTGTTTGTTTTGAAGTACTTCCCAGGCCTTGAATACACGTGTGTGAAATTCAAGCACTTTAAAAGGAGTGTAATATGGTCACTAGTGTACCTGCTCTTCCAGCATCATGCGAACGGAGCGCTCTTTATCCAGCTGCTGTCGGAGCTCGATCATCTCTCTCCGCAGATCCTCCACCTTCTCCTCCTCCAGGATATCTGGAGAGCCGATGCCTTCGTCCTTCTCCTCCGCGCGCCTCCTCTTCGGGGACGAGCCGCTGAACTCCTTCTGATGGCAGCAAGAGAAAAAAAAAACATTAGAGGATATAAAGAAACAGACAATATCTTACATGAGCTGTAAAAAAAGATGAGCAAATCACAAATCTTTAGGCTGCATTGATCATATTAAAACATTAGAGGATTTGCAGAAATGGATGATATCTAATATGAGAGCAGTAAAAAAGATGGATTTATCTGATGTGTTGATATTAAAATACCTGTATGTAGCGTTTGAGTTGGGTGTTTTGTTGCAGCAGTCGCGTCTTCTCCTGCTCCAGAGAAAAGATGTATTCGGCCGTCTGCTGTAAGATGGCAGCCTGAGAGAGAGAGAGAGAGAGAGAGAGAGAGAGAGAGAGAAAGAGAGACATATTACATCCATCTGAATGCGCTGACATAATCTGGGATCAGTGCATTTTTATATATTTTTTCTTCAGCAAATAGTATAAAGGTGCTGTAAGTCAGTTTTTGACTTATCTAAAGCATAAAAATACCATCATATGTTTGCAGATATTTAAGAAACATGCTAAGTGAACATTGTTTATGTGAAAAACAATGCTAATGTCAGATATTTTGCTTTGAAAATGTGCGTTACGTGCCAGAACGTCTGTCTTTGTTTTGGTCATTTAACCCGCCCACTAGGCTTGGGCGGTATTATGGTAATATGGTACACCGTGGGGTCTAAAAATAGCAACGGTGTCAGTTTCAATATCGTTATACAGTCCTAAACAATGCACTTAAATAGTAGACAAGTATTAAATAAGAAATAATATTTATTTAATGCCTACAAATCCATATGCGTGACTCATCACGGGACAGTGTGGAGGAAAGAGAGATCGAGAGAGAGAGAGAGAGAGAGAGGTGAGGTGAGATGGCGAGTCGTGCACCAAGTGACCTGCAGTTTTGCAGTATTTTCGATTTCGACGGAACGAGAAGGGAGATGTGGCAAATACAAACTAGAGGTCTGCATTCCCGCTGCTGTCCCGCAGGAGCTGACCATATTTCTTGCGGTATGGGAATAAATTTCCAAATAAAATGCGGGAGCGGTCGGTAACTCGTGTAATTTGAAAGGTTTGAATACTTATACGTCAAGTGATCGGCGTACCCACGGCGCAAGCCTTGCGCAGAGCCGTGCATTTATACCTCTGAGCACTGTTTCTGTTCCTCTGCAATAACACTTCCGAAATGATAGCTGGCAGTGACGTGCTTATGTTCCTCTGTGTCGAATTTCTTCGCTGGTGTTATGTTTTTTCTGAACGCTTCCTTTGCATACAAGTGGTTTAAACACACTCATTTTGAAGCAGGAAACGGTGGACGTGCAACAACTTTAACCATGAGGTAAACACAAAACACAATCAATCACACAATAAACACAATCGCTCCATTGGGGTCGTGCTGCTCACGGTCCAACCCACACTCGTCAGAGCTAACAAGTCGCCCAATCACAGAGCTTGCGCTACGCGTCGTTGTGACATGTAGTTACTTTTTTTGAGAAGTGTGCATCAGTGATGCGGACGGCCACGGCAAGGGCTATGCGTCTACGTGTAGGCCGCGGCGTAGCATAGCTGTAGCTGTGCTTGACGCAGAAGTATAAATCAGCCTTTAGTCAATTATATTGCAGCACTTTGCGGTAAACAGCATATTTGATTCATTAGGTCATAAAGGCGCTAAAGGTATGTGTCTGTGACCAAAATGCGACCTCCAGTGGACAGAAGCAGACTCCGAAATGAGACGCAAATTCAGAGTTCTACATGAGGTGGTTATTAATTAGCTTATAACATCAATATTATGAGCGTAAAATTTGGTGAGCAGATTACAGTATGAACCCGTTTCCTGACAACATAATACGTGACAAGATTTGCACCAGACGAAACACAACAGAAATGTAAGTACTGCCATTCAGAAGCACAGAATAGCAATAAGTTGGGATGCAACAATAATAGATTTGGGTTGTACGACTATAGTCTGAGGGATAATCACGATTATCGCAATTTTTATGCATCCATTAATTTCAAAACACTACTAGTTTAGAAAAATCCCATGAAAACGCCCAATTTTTTTTAAGTGTTATTTATTGCTGCTCATTAACCAAATAATACAGCACAAAATTAATAATAAAAAAAACAAACAATAGTCCATTTCTCTTTGGACTTAAAAATAAATGAAAGCAAGACTTTGCCATTTAAACACAAGTGATAATTTTAGACTGAAAATGACTAACAATTAATAAATAAATAGGACCTGTGTAATGTACATCTAAACCACATATTAGCTTAGCCTTTTTAAATGTTGTAATGTTCAACTGGGTGCGCCTGGAAAGCACAAGCACGTTGTTCCCAATGTGCACACAAGCTGCGCACCTCCATTGGAAATAACGAACTTGCGCGCACAAACACATGTGAATAGCCCTTAATTAATAGCCTCAGCCATAATTAATCTTGCGTGTGTTGTGTGTATTAGCCTCGGTGTACAACTCGAAACTTTAAACAAGCGCACAGTTGGCATAAGTTTTGTTTAGTTGCAGCAGTTTTGTTCTGCACAAAAATGCGGTGTTGATAAGCCTTTACTGTTAATTACCAATGTTAAATGAAAACAAGTTTAATAGTGAAATTGGTATATCGCTGCATCCCAAAGTGAATCATTTTTAAGTGCTGAATGCATTCAATCAATCGATTAATCAATCAAGCAGGAGAAAAGAACGGCTCCAAATGATTGTTTTATGCATCAGACTAAACCGATTTGACTCCACTTCATTCAAGCACATTCAATTTCAGCCCAATGGAATCACAATTTCACTTCTTTGCCCCGATCATGATTCAGTTTCCTGCAGTTCCACCTTTTTCTTCGCAATTCTGAATTTACCTAAATTTCTCAATGTGTCTTTAAAAGCTCAACAGATTCAAACCACATTCGTTTATAAGAGCTTCAGAATGATTGGTCAGCAAGCAACAGCATGTATTTTTCTATAGTGTGAGCTGAAGATTTGGATCAAGTGTGTTTTCCTGCAGCCGTCTGGACTCACCTTGCTGAGTTTTTCTCCGTCACTGTGTGGGATGAGTGTTTTCAGGGACTGGAAGCCGGCGTTGATGCTCTGCATGCGACGGCGCTCGTTACTGTTGGCGATTTCCCTCCGAATGCGCCGCTCCTGGTCCCGCGCCGTCTCTGGCGTGAGGGGAATGTTTGCTAAGCTGCGAAAATGAAACACCGCTGCCAATCAGTGTGCATCAAATAGAAGATCAAATATATAATAATGATGATATTATGATTTAAAAGCGCCTCAAGGACACCTGACAGTCAAAAATAAATAAACAAAATTAAAAACAAATAAAGAAAAATGTATGAAAATGGCACACTGTTGAAATTGTTAAAATTAGCAGTGGACAAGAATTAATCGTGATTAATCGCATCCAAAATAATTATGTTCTGACGTAATATATGCGCGTGTACTGTGCAGAAACATAATAAATATGTTATTTTAAAAATATGGTTATTAGGGCTGCACAATCTATCATTTCAATTAGGATCCCAATTTCAATTTTCTCAGATGTTTTAACAATTACATCTGTCGCAGACAATATATCATGTTACCTGATCTATCTGTAATTATAGGAGAATCATATTAGCTTTATTGTTAAGTTTACGTTTCAATTTGCCATTAATCCAAATAAAGTAAACACTAATTATTTTCCACAACATTAAATCATAATTTATTGGCATATTTTAGCATAGATGTTGTTAAATTGCAGAGAATTATACGTAAAAAGTAGACTAATCTTTTTCATTTCAATTTTTCCACACTTACAATTTTGATGGTAATGGCAGACCCAAGTATAACTGCAATAGTTTGTGATACACCCACAAACATCACTTCTTGTGAAATTCACCTTTTAAATACAAAAATGGGCTATTTTCGGAATAAACAATATTAAATAAAAAGATTCCATACTAAACTTTTATAATATGTGTTTGTGTAAAGGTACACCAATTCCAGCAAAGTGAAAAAATATGAAACAACCACAACTAGAATACCTGGGCAAAATAATTATGAACACAAGCTTAATTATAGAGCAATTTCCACAGTTTTCCGCATTTTATGGCACTTTTATGAATGAAATTTGCTAAAATTCATTCAAGCAAAACAGGGCTTAATTTGTGCTGGAAAAACATCGGATCCAGATTCAGTACCTCTGAAATCTGATCCGGCACCTCATTGTACCGTTCCCCATCCACTATTCACTTTATTTTGCGGCTCACCAACCCTCTCCAACTTCTCCCGCGACACATATACATCCGCGGGTAATATGGCGGATCTGTTAGCCAGATCTGTTCTGGGACCTCGCAATTCACAAATGAAGCACTGGATCAGAATAACAGTGTCTTGTATTTAAAGATTGAAAAGTCGGCTAGAATTGAATGAATGTCCATGTTTGAAAAACTTTGTTCTCCATTAAGAGATAGTTTACCCAAAAATGAACTTACTCCCCATTTACTCTCCCTCATGTGTTTCCTTTAGATTTTTTGTTCAAAAAGAAAGAAATTTATTCTGAAGCACGGTAACTACTACCTTCCACAGGGACATTCAACATTCTTCAAAATATCTTCTCACACACAAAATATAAATTCATTTACTCATCTTTCACTTGATCCAAACTTGAGTTTCTTCCTTCTGTTGAAGGCAAAAGGGCATATTTTGAAGAATGTTCCGGTAACCATTGACTTCCATACTATTAGTTTTTCCTACAATGGAAGTCAATAGTTACCGGTTTTCAACATTTTTCAAAATATCTTTTTTCACACAAAACTCATTTACTCATCCTTCACTTGTTCCAAACTTCTTTTGAGTTCCTTTCTTTTGTTGAATTCAAAAGATAAAAGTTTGAAGAACGTTAAAAAACTGGTAACCAATAAATTACATACTACAAGTTTTTCCTACAATGGAAGTCAACAGTTACCGATTTTTGACATTTTTCAAAATATCTTCTTTCACACAAAATGCAAATTCATTCACCTATCCTTCACTTGTTCTTGTGTTTTGAGTTTCTTCCTTCTACTGAAAGCAAAAGAAGATATTTTGAAGAATGTTCCCCAAATTCCACACTATTAGTTTTTACTACAATGGAAGTCAATAGTTACCGGTTTTCAACATTTTTCAAAATATCTTTTTTCACACAAAACTCATTTACTCATCCTTCACTTGTTCCAAACTGGTTTTGAGTTCTTTCCATCAGATAAATGCAAAAGAAGAATTTTCCCCAACTTCCACACTATACGTTTTTCCTACAATGAAAGTCAATAGTTACAGATTTTTTTCATTCTTCAAAATATCTTCTCACACAAAATGCAAATTAATTTACTTATTCTTCACTTGTTCTTGTGTTTTGAGTTTCTTCCTTCTACTGAACGCAAAAGAAGATATTTTGAAGAACGTCTCGAACTTCCATTGTAGGAAAAACGAATAGTGTGGAAGTCAATAGTTACCGGTTTTTAACATTCTTCTAAATAACTTCTTTCACACAAAGTGCAAATTCATTTACTCGTCCCTCACTTGTTTCAAACTTCTTTTGAGTTCTTTTCTTTTGTTGAATTCAAAAGATAAAAGTTTGAAGAACGTTAAAAAACCGCTACCCATTAAATTACATACTATAAGTTTTTCCTACAATGGAAGTCAACAGTTACCGATTTTTGACATTTTTCAAAATATCTTCTTTCACACAAAATGCAAATTCATTCACCTATCCTTCACTTGTTCTTGTGTGTTGAGTTTCTTCTTTTTACTGAACGCAAAAGAAGATATTTTGAAGAATGTTCCCCAAATTCCACACTACTAGTTTTTCCTACAATGGAAGTCAATAGTTACTGGTTTTCAACATTCTTGAAAATATCTTTTTTTGCACAAAATGCAAATTAATTTGCTCGTCTTTCACTTGTTCCAAACTGGTTTTGAGTTCTTTTCCTCTGTTAAACGAAAAAGAAGATATTTTGAAGAATGCTCCCCAACTTCCACACTTTTAGTTTTTTATACAATTGAAGTCAAGGGTTACTGGTTTTGCACATTCTACAAAATACCCTCTTATTCATTCAACAGAACAAGGGAACTCAAAACAGGTATGGAACAAGTGAAGGATGAGTAAAGATGAATTTGCCTTTTTGTGTGAACCATCCCGCTAACCCCTACAGCACGATGCATCCTTGAGAAAAAGAAACATACGAGTGTGAAACAAACACGTCGGCTTTCCTGAGCGCTCACTGAAGCCTATTGTCTGTAAATTGGAGGCTCTGGAAATCTGTGGCTCTCGCACGATCACAGACGTGCTTTGGCCGAGGAAATCGAACCCTAATTGAACTTCCTCTCTGGTCTGGGCATCTTGCGGGGCATCTCTGGAAAGCCTCTCTTATCAGCAGCGCCTCAGCCGCGTCGGGACAAACACAGTGAACAATTGAGCAGCTAACACCAGCTTTCCCTGATCGCTTCCTTACGGCCAACAGCTCAAAACCCAGCAAACAGATCCAGTGCCAAAATCACAGCGAGAGCCAATAGTGGAAGCCAGAGATACGGCCAGATCAGACGCTTTTGCAGGCTTACACAGGAGCACGATGACCCAGCCTTTTTCATGCACAAAAATAAAAAGCTCACAATGTAAACTATGTGTATTTGAGGTGACAGGCTTTGGACTGGATTCATTTAAAGCACAGGTCTCAAACTCAATTCCTGGAGGGCCGCAGCTCTGCACAGTTTCGCTCCATCCCTATTTAAACACAGCTGATCTGACTGACGAAGGTGTTCATGACACTGTTGAACACCTTGACTATTTGGATCAGCTGTGTTTGATAGGGTTGGAGCAAACCTGCAGAGCTGCGGCCCTCCAGGAATTGTGTTTGAGACCTGTGATTTAAGATCTCGTGATATTAAAATACAACTTGTTTAGATGCTAGATTCAAGGATGCCCATAAGCACAGTTTGTCACTTCCACCTAAATGGATCAACGGTTTTATCCACATCGCCTCATACTTCAGTTTCTCATTAAATTTTCTGACCAATCAAATGCTCTTAAGTGTGACATGCCCCGCCTCCAAGACACTTCTCATTTGATGCTCTAGAACTCAACCACTCTCACTGGCAGAGCTGTGATGATAACAAAACGCTATAGGCTGTTTTTGTAAAAGGGGAGGAGCTACAAGATGTCCCACCTTCTCTCCATGTTTCAGTTGTGATTATGTCAAACATTGAATAAAAAAGCACATCATTCATAGCACTTTACAGGACCTTTAAAGCTGCCATTACAATAAACCAACACATGCATTAAATTATTTATTTCATCACTTTAAAAAATATTTGTTGTATTGAATAATTATTAAATAATAATATATTTTTATTAATATTGTACAATAAGCTTGTACCTTTCTTTCCATATATAATGTATAAATTAAATCCCATTGAGCTAGTATTTGATTTATTTGGGTATTTTAATGTGTATAAAATTGGCCAAACTATTTTTATTATTATATTGTATAAGTTATAAGCTTAAGTGCTGTTTGCTTGGCACTACTCATCTCATAATGTCATTCAGCTGTAATCTATTTAAAAGGGGGTATTGAACGACGTATATATGAATTTAAGCTTTTGCTTTGATTGATCAATTAATTACTAAAAACATTAAATGAAATAATATTAATTATTATTAATATTAATTTACATCACAGGCCTTTAATTCTGTTGCTAATTCAGTGTTAACAGACTATTTATAAATATTAAAACTAATAATAATTATATTTTTAAAATAATGATATTTTAAAATAATTATTTGAGCATTATGGGAATTGTAGTTTTTTTATATTCCCGGCCAGCATACAATTCATGCATTTAATTATATATTTTTTAAATTATGGAAAATAATAAATAATTATGCTTTTATTTTAAAATGATTAAACGGGCATTATGGGAATTGTTTTTTATTCCTGAACTCAGTTAGCATACAATTTCAAAATGGCATTTAATTGAAATTAATTGCAAATGCAATAATTAATGCAATTTATTATTATTTATTATCGAAAATAATTAATAATATTTTTAAAATAATAATATTTAAAAATGATTCATTGGGCATTATAGGAATAGTTAGTTTTTTTTATTCCCGACCTCAGTTGGCATACAAATGAAGCGTTTTATTATTATTATTATTATTAATTATTGTACGTTATTACTGTTTTCAAAATAATATTTTAACGATTAAATGAGTGTGCCTAATGTGTCTAATGATTTATTGTTATAGCAGCTTTAAATAAATCTAGTCCAAAGCTATAAAAATAAAAAACAAATTTACTCTATATTCATGCATATATTTATATTGACAAAGATATTCACAGTACCCACAGATCTGTTTTATTAATCTTTTAAACAGCACTAATAAATCTACAAGGTTTAAATTTGTCAGTAGCAATGCATGCAATCAAATTACAAAATATTACTAATACTAATAATAGAAGTGACTATGTATGTTTATTTCACAACACAAGCTTGTGATTCTGTTCGTAATTCAGTTTTAAGACAATTCAACGAAAATAATAAATAATATTAGCAAAAAGCACAACATTTCTAAAATATTCCACTCATATTAATTGCATTTTGATCACATTATAAACAAACTGCTATAAGCGCAAGTTTTGGCTCAAAATTTTCACTATTTAATACCTACTTGAAAACAACCAGAAAAGGTCTTTCTTTATGTTTGCAAAACTGACCACCAATAAATAAATAAAATTGTCGCTAGTTTATTACATATACATTACAACTACAGCAACACTTCTCAAAAAAAGTTCAAACATAGGCTATTAAGTTTGTGTTTCAGACTAGTACATTTGCAAACTTAAGGCACTATTTTATACCTTAGGGTATTTCAATATACATTGATAAATTGCGTGTAAACAACAACCATCAGCTGTTCGTATAACTACAAGCATCATTTGTATGCCAACTGAGGTCGGGAATACAAAAGAACTACATTTCCCAAAACGCCGTGCGCTAATCGGCTCACTTGCCCCGCCCCCTTCTGAGAATGGATCGCAGACGCATTGACGGGGCCTTCCTTCACCAGCATACACACCCCCTTATTAAAATAACACCAGTTATTAATTTACTAACCTCTAAAAACATAAATCCCCACTCACGCTGCGCCGAAATGGACACGTGAAGCGAGTTAACGAAGCACCTCGCCGGCCTAAATTAAAAAACATCGTGTTCACAGATGATTCGGTCCGCCATTACAACAATGCGCGCTTCCTCCGTCCATGCGGCAGCAGCGACGCAGTCCAAAACCCGTCTGAACCCCGTCCCGCCGCAAGCACCAATGCGTTAATCGCTCTTATCGCCCATTTTCACTCAGAAATCCTCGCGCGCGGGGACTTTTAATGCATTATCGCACTGGGGAGAAACACACGACGCCAAATGCACGAGCCACAAGCATGGCCGCGCACTGCCCACAATAACTTAAGCCCCCCAGAACACACTCCAACTAAAACGCAAACGCGCTCCTAGTCTATAAACAAGCACACACGACCACCAATTCACCAGCAAAATCAAAACAGGCCGCGTTTTTTAATATTAATCGCGCGCGCGAGGTGAGCAGCGTGCCGTGTGTGTGTGCGCGCAACCACGTGGTTTGTGTTTGTTAGACACAAAATGCATCGATTTCGCGGAGATATTTCATCGCTAACAGTGACCTGACAGCCTGGTGGGCTTTTATACACCCCTAAGAGGTGAATGGGAGTTAGAAAATCGAGTCTCGCGTGGGTTAGGCGCTGTGTTGAAGCATTGGAGAGGCGCATGTACACAATAACACAGAAATCGTGCACGCATGTTACTCTAGTAGTAGTGCTGTTGCTGCTGCTGTTGGCGCGCGATTAAAGACAAATCGCACACATGTGAACGTCAAGGCAATGTTTTTGGGGTTTTTACGTACCTGCACAAGCCCCCTATGACTTCTTTCTCGGTTTTCCTGAAATGTTGCAAGGAGGGCACCTTCTGAGCTGGTACCATGAAATACTCCATGCTTCCCCTCTTCTCTCCAGCTCTGGCTCTCCTCTGTGGCTTCTTTTCTTCTTCTACTTTTGTTGTTGATTCAGAAACAGACGCGTTACTTTGGGTCTCGTTCTCATGTACGGAGCGGAGGCGCGCGCGTCCTGCTGATTTTGGGCATGAGCGCGTGAGATGAGTGTTGAGTTGTAAGGTTACTCTATTCTTCCAGCTGATGGGGTTCCCTCGTAGTGTGTGTGTGTATGTGTGTGGCGCTCGCTCGCTCTCTTTCCCTCCCTCCTTCTGCCTCTGTGTGTGTGTGTGTGTGTGTGTGTTTGCAGCTGATCGGATGTCTTTCAAGGCGGGAAACAGCTGGTAGGAATCACACACACACACACACACACACACACACACACACACACACACACGGCTCTGCACAACCAAAAAGCCTCCTTCCGCCGAGCAGGAGGACTTGCATGTAAACAAAGGAGAATTGCAACAGCAGTATTTAAACATCGTCCATTTTTGTTCTCCTAAAAAAACCTCTTGAACTGTTACATGCGTATTGCGTGTTGTAATTTAAATGTATTTAAATAGACGCGCCTTGGGCGTATTGTCTGTTGTGCATATACAGAATGCATTGATTGGTTATGGAAATATGTAATATGATGTATAATTTATATAAATATATGTTTGAAATATGTATAGAAATGTATTTATATATATATGTGTGTATATATATATATACACACACACCCATTTAACGTACATTAAGCGAGCATTTTATATTTAAACTAAAAAATTTTGAATGTTAAAATACTAATATTTAATAAATTTAATAAAGCGTTTAAATCTTTGTATATATTATTTTATAATTTATATTGCATAAAAATCAGTTTTATATTTAGTTAATTATCACGGCAATAAAAAAATTTATCTATCTATCTATCTATCTATCTATCTATCTATCTATCTATCTATCTATCTATCTATCTATCTATCTATCTATCTATCTATATATATATATATATATATATATATATATATATATATATATCCAAATACAATATATAATTAATAAAAAATAACAAATATATATATATATATATATATATATATATATATATATATATATATATATACAGTTAAAGTCAAAGTTATTAGGCCCCCTTTAAATATTTAAATGATTTACCCAAATGATGTTTAACAGAGCAAGGAAATGTTCACAGTATGTCTGATAATATTTTGTCTTCTGGAGAAAGGCTTATTTGCTTTAGTTCAGCTTTTTTTAAAACAATTTCAAAATGATTAGCTCCTTTAAGCTATATATTTTTTCGATAGTCTACAGAACAAACCATCGTTATACAATAACTTGCCTAATTACCCAAACCAGCCTAGTTATCCTAATTAACCCAGTTAAGCCTTTAAATGTCACTTTAATCTGTATAGAAGTGTCTTGAAAAATATCTAGTCAAATATTATTTACAGTCCTCATGGCAAAGATAAAATAAATCAGTTATTAGAAATGAGTTATTAAAACTATTATGTTCAGAAATGTGCTCTGCGTTAAAATTGCTTTAAAAATAATACTTTTTTGGTTCATTTAAACAAGACAGATTTAATAGAGACATTTTATATTTTTTGAAATAATAATTTAGTCACCAAACATGTTTAGAAATTGAAAGAATTAAATTGAAGTAAAATATTGCAAAAAAAAAAAAAATTACAACCTACAAAATTTCGACAAAATTCTTCTTTTGTTTTGCTTCTCTTCGATTTTCCTCTTTTTAAAAATTTGTTATTAATATTTTTCTATAAATTTGGGTGGGTGTACTAGTTTTTGGACTGTTATCATCAGCTATTTTG